>NW_010167175.1:0-80827 GCF_000695765.1 Mesitornis unicolor
ACTCCTAATATTCTGTGATTCTGTGGTTCTGAGAGGGTCAGAGCTCTGCCCCAGACCTTGCTTTCTTTGGAGCAGGGCAGCGTCCCCACATGCATTTCTTCTGACTACAACCATAAATCTGTCAAGGTGCACTCATGTTTAAGAAACTACCACACTCTTAGACATCTTAGCCAAACACTGCCGTATTTTCAGCCTCTATAAAGATCATTCTCATGAGCTTGCTGGTTTGATCACATAGGCCCCTTACAAGCCAGAGTAGGAAATAAGGACACATTTATGTTATGTATTGCAAAGAGCTAGCTGTAAATGAGCCAGATCAGGTGTTTGAAACAGTATGGCCATCATAGCATAGTAGCCATAGCCATGGTTAACTTCTATGTTTCAGGAAGCTATTTAGGTTTCTCTACTCTGCCCCTCAAAATGCCATGACTCAGCAGGTGGCATCTGTGGACATTCGATGCATAGAAAGGGTCCATGTGGCCATGAAACCTTTTTTCTTCTGGTTCTTCAGCATGAGTGTAAATCGTGCCACCAAATGTCCTCTGAGACACAAGATCATAAAATAGTAAGCAAAATAAGGCCTCTTTCATAAACAGGATATCAAAGTTGTTGCATTTTATATATATATATTTATATATATACTAAATAGTATATGTTTATTAATAATCATGAATAAGCAGAAAATTCATTTTTAATCATCTGAAATAAACATTAAAAGATGGAATGAAATTCTGTTTGGGAAATCAGCATAAAATGAGATGCGGTACCCAGTGGGAGATGTTGCTTTATTGCTTATAAATTAAAATTGAGTACTTTTTGTGTATGTTTGGTTATTATTTTTTAAGAAAGAATTACTAATTGTTAATAACTAAGTAAAAAATACCATATATTGATATGACTTAATATTTACTGGATTGAAAAAAAACGGTAAACAGAATCCAGGACTTGTCTCCTTCTGTGCCTGAAGCAGTCACTAAATTGCAGAGTCACTGCTGCATTTGTTCTTTATCTCTTCCCTTAAAAATCTGGGCTTCTTATCTCTACACTGAAGTGGCTTCAAAAGGATGGATGGAGAATGACGAATGCCCTGGAATAACCTCAGACTTGTTAGACAACACACATTCTTGGGAAATGGGGCTTGAAGTCTCCTTATAAAAGGGAGAATACTAGACCAACATTTTCTTCCTTTGGATGACATCCCTAATCCCTGAATTACTAGAAGGAAAAAATAAGGCTACAACTCTCATATTGTATTTTATTGTATTTGATGTAGAAATGGCTAAGCATAAGCAAGCAAGAAAGCAGAGTCCTCCCAGAGAACTCTGGGTATGACTCCTTCTCCTGTGGAATAGGATTTAAACCATGCCACTGTCCACAGTGATCTTAGTTGGATCACCAGCTCCAGCACAGATTTTATGCATGACTTGACTGTTTATATCACGGTTTCGCCACCGTTCAATCACGATATTATTTTATTTTGCCACATACAGAGGTAGCTGAAAGAAAAAACCTTCAAAAAAAGAAAAACAGTGTACAGTCATGTCTGAGAAGGTGCTTCCAAAGTGAATTTCCTCACAGTAGCAGCAAGGATATTCTATACTCCCTGAGTTTCATAGAGAGAAGATATTGATTAAATTACTTAGCTCTCTGGGTTCTTATAGTTTCAGTTTACAATAGGTTTATATGACATGCTTGAGTTCAATAGCAAGAAACTTGATCCAAAAATGTGGTAGGTGTTTCCTAGTTCTGCATTATCTGAAATCAGAGAGTTCTTAGTTAATTTACAGCTAGCTCTTTGCAATGCGCACCATAAATGTGTCCTTATTTGCTACTCTGGCTTTTAAGGGGGCTATGCAATCAAACCAGCCTAGGCTGGTTTTCACTGCAAACTTTCAGAAATTAATTCAGTATGTTTAGACCTGAGTGAAAACACACAGAGTTTATATTCAAATCAGACAGAGTTCTAGGAAACTAATTTCTTGTAACTACTAGGTACTGTAGGACATCGGAAGAACAGAAATGTTCATACGCAGGCTACCCTTTAAAGCTGTAGCACTCAAAGTGAAAATCATAATGCAGGTTTGTTGGCTTTATATCATGAGTAATGAATTCAGTAGGTTGGATCTGGCTTTACCTTATGAAGATAGATAATTTGTTAGGAATCCATCTCTTAAAAAAACCATACCATTAATATAACCATAAAAATCTGATGAGATATGCCTCATGTAGAAACAAATCTACATTTGCTTCTATGACAATTTAAGAAAAGCATTTTAGTGAAACTATTGGTAAAACTGTGAATCAGACTATAAATATGTTTATTATTTTTTTGAGTGAAAGGCTTAATTTGCAGAGGAGGTGCTGCATGCAGATGTTACAGGTAAGGCAAAAGCAGAGCAGGAAATTACAGGCTGCCATCTGCTTTTAACAAATTATTTTTTCAGTTCTGCCAGTCAAAACTGAAAATTCATTATTAATACATGATGCTCAGTTTAAAGCTGTTGGAATGACAGATTATTCAGTGCTGAATTCTACTACAGCTAGCAAGGCAGATCAAGGAGGTCAAAGCTTATTTCTAGTCTTACACAGGCAAGGAAATCCTTCTCCTCATCCTTAGTATCTTGATTTCAGAAAGCTCACATCATATCCAATATGTTTTCTTGGAAAAAAGAAGGCTATGGAAAGAGATGATTGGTAAGACACTATTCATGTTATTACATGTCTTTCAGTATTTTGTAGAGGTTGATGGTTAACACTGCACATATCAGCCTAAACCAGAGAAACTCTATAAGTGATAATGATTATAAATTGTAACAATTGTCTCATGAAGGATATTAATTATAAAGATAATGGGGCATGCTTTTAAACTCCTGTATATCTTTTCTTTTTTCTTTTTCTTTCCTTTTGAAAGGAAAACCTTTGATTTTTTTTTTTATTTTTGTCCAACATTGTGGATATTCTCTAGAAAATTATATACATTTGTTAGATCAAAATTCACTTTATCTTAGTTTTCAACCCATCCCAAATTTTACCATTTCTTCTTCTTTTCTTTTTTGCTGTTAAGTAAATCAGTAGAATTAATTATACCGGTGCTCTTCTTAGGGTAATTTTTAATTCAACTTTCTTGCATTTTACATTCTCTAATTCTTAAAAAACATGAAAAAGTTTGGATAACTTAAATAAGCAGTAACGAAAAAATACAAAGCACAAAGAGAAAAATAGGAAAACTGGAAAGGAAATGAAAATAAATAGCAAAGCTGGAAATAATTCTTCTATTCCAGTTGATGGCAAAAATCTTGGACGAGAGATGAAGAATTAGAGGGGGGGAAATGTATCACAGTTTTTGTTTTCCAAAACTAAATCAATGTAGAATTCCAGCTGGAATAAGGTCAAGTTTGCCAATTTGTTTGTTGGGGCTTTTACTTATAAATTTCATATTAAAGACATTCAAATGTTATTTTCTTTGGTAAAAAATAAGACTACATTATTTTTCAGTGGGAAAACTTTCAGACAGAATATGTCATCCAGCTTTTCTAGGGCTGACAGCTTTTTTGCTCCTGTGGATTACAGTCATGATATGGAAAAGTTTAGGAATTGTTCTGTTTGCAGTGATCTGAGAAGCATCTCCAAGCTGCTGGGTACCAAGTTGCTGTTCTGAGAGGTTACAAACACCAGTGCCAACAGTCTAGTGACCATCAGCTAAATCAGCTGGGAAAAGGGAATTTCTAGGTTTCATTTGCACTGTTGTGCATTGTCCCTTTTTTATGTAATCATAGAGTCATAGAATTATTTAGGTTGGAAAGGACCTTTAAGATCATCAAGTCCAACTCTTAACCTAGCACTGCCAAGTCCACCACTAAACCATGTCCCTAAGTACCACATCTACACATCTTTTAAATACCTCCAGGGACTTAAATAGCTCCACCACCTCCCAGGGCAGCTGTTTTCAGTGCTTAACAACCTTTGGGTGAAGAAATTTTTCTCAATATCCAATCTAAAGCTTCCCTAGTTCAACTTCAGGCTGTTTGCTCTTGTCCTATTGCTAATGACTTGGGAAAAGAGATCAACACCCACCTCGCTACAACCTCCTTTCAGTTAGTTGTAGAGAGTGATAAGGTCTTCACTCAGCCTCCTTTTTTTTCCGAGCTAACCAACCCCATTTCCCTCAGCCATTTCTCCTCCTTTTGCTCTAGACCCTCCACCAGCTTCGTTGCCCTTCTTTGGACATGCTTTAGCACCTCAATGTTCTTCTTGTAGTGAGGGGCCCAAAACCGAACACAGTATTCAAGGTGCTGTCTCACCAGTGCTGAGTACAGGGGAATGATCACTTCCCTAGTCCTGCTGGCTACACTATTCTGAAACAAAGCAGGGTGCTGTGGTCCTTCTTGGCCACTTGGGCACACTGCTGGCTCATATCTAGCTGACTGTCAACCAGTACCCCCAGGTCCTTTTCCACCTGACAGCTTTCTAGCCACTCTTCTCCAAGCCTGTAGTATTGCATGGGGTTGTTGTGACCCAGCACTAGTCCTTGTTGAACCTCATGCAATTGGCCTCAGCCCATCAATCCAGCCTGTCCAGATTTCTCTCCAGAGCCTTCCTGCCCTCAGGCAGATCAACACTCACCCAACTCAGTGTCATCTGCAGGCTTACTGAGGGTGCACTCAATCCTCTCATCCAGATCATTGATAAAGTAATTAAACAGAACTGTCCCCAACACTGAGCCCTGGGGAATACTGCTTGTGACCAACCACCAACTGGATTCAACTCCATTCACCACCACTCTTTCTATGATTTTTGATCACTAGGCCCAAGACAGCTTCCAATCATCAGATCCCCCGCAAGTCCTTCTCTGTTCACAAACACAGGTTCAGCTGTGTCAGAAAGTTATCTTCCACACACTCCAGAAATCTCCTAGACTGTTTTCTCTCTGATGGATTGTATTTCCAGCAGACATCTGGTAAGCTGAAGTCTCTCGTGAGAGCAAGGACCAGTGATTGTGAGACTCCTCCAAGCTGCTTATAGAGTATTTCATCTCTCTCTTTATCCTGGATAAAGAGATTCTATAACAGAAACCACCATGATATCTGCCTTGTTGGCTTTTGTTATGTTCCTCAATGCCTTTATGTTATCCTCTGTGCATTAAATCATGTGGCATATATGTCTTTATAATATTAAAGAGTTTAGATAATTTAGGGGGAAAAAAATCTACTAAAGCAATGTGTTCCATGGAAACAGCCTTTTATAATAATAAATTATTCTGTTAGGAAGTTTTGACCAGGTTTTTAGGTTGCTTTTTTGAGCAAAACTAGGACAAAAGCTTAGTGAAAGCTTTTGGCCAGTAGCTGAACTACCTCTAAAGCTAATAATGTTTGTGTGCAGTTTCCATCCTTCAGGTTGTGTCAAATTATTCTTAAATGTGACTTCACTCAGAAATATCAGTTGCTCTTTGCAGAAAGCCTAGAGAAAACTAAAACTTCTAATGATAATGTTTCTTGGAAACCTATTAATTTATCTGGATTTTTAAACAATATTTGGGGTATATTACATATATGTTTGTGGAAGACATGCTTAGAATTTCCCAGCATATTCTGAATGAAATTAACAGCCTTGGCAGTAATTTGGATCTATTAATATATAACCTCTGTTACTATGCCTTTATCTGTTTAAAGTTCATATGTCTTGCTGGCTGTGGTCATGAACTCTCATGCAGTAACCATGGCTTGCAAATATTTGTTCACTTATTGCTGGTTATTGTCCTTCTTACCTGTAATAAAGCTAAGTAAACAGCTACAGGCAACATGTGCTTATCTCCTTGGTAAGCTGCAAAATGATGAATCAGAGTGAATAATTATTTGGAAAACAGGCTCTTTCAGAGCAAAGAAAGCCACCCACATTGTGTCATCTTAGAAACTTTTAAATATATTAGGCGAATATTGGCTAGGAAGACCAGACTGATCCAAATTAGTAGGATGTTAACATTTATTTGTAATGTAAAGAGACAGAGTAAAAGGTCACAGAAAAATTTCATTACTGTAAATCTGCCAAAGATGTAGCTTATTCCTGATATGGGACAAACTGTTCTGTAAAAGAAGTGCGTTTGCAGATCTCATTTTTATAGGACTTGTTTCATTAATCTCTGAATTCAGTGGTAAATGTCCTGATGGTATTAATGGCATATAGCTACTTTCCTGCAACGTGTGTTCATCTCCTGCACCTTCAGGATTTTATTCAGCAATTAATCCCTCCACTGATGTTTGAGGAGGTCATGCTCTGATTGGGTTGTCTCGGTACTGGGATACAAGGAGGGCATGAGAGGTGAGAACCGATGTTGGAGCAGCTACTAAAGGAAAGAAGCTATGTGGCAGTGCTGGGTAGGAAGTAGCAGAAGGAAAAAAAAACAAACCAAACTACCAATATTATCACTTCAGGAACATGAGATTTCTTGTTCGGCTTCTTTAACAAAGATCAGGTAGTATAAGTTTAGTTGTTTTTGCATTATGCATTGGTGACTAAAAGTCACTTCTTTCTAGTCCTTTTCTATAATTTCCTTCCCATATTACTCTTACTCTTACATTTTTTATACTGCCTCTCTTTTCTTTTCTACTAATTTCATCCCTAGATAGGGAAGAGGGGAGAGGGAAAGGGAATAGTTGCTATTTCTAGTAGGATTTCTTTTTGACATTAGATTTATTCCATGTGACTCAACCATACTGCTTCCCTAATGATAATACTAAATTTCTTGACCTTTCAAATTCACCAGACAGATTGACAGCTGACAGAAACCAGTAGATAAGTGGAGGCTGCCAGTCCACACACATCCTCCTTTTCCAAAGATCATTCATTGGGCACTCCCTGTTTTCTCTCCAGAGGATCGTACCTGAGGAAACTTTCTGCTTACTTCTCTGACACTACAGGAGGCCATGATAGAGAATTCCAGTCTTCAGCCTTCCCTACTTACCCCTGTGAAAAGCTGCTTAACATCAAGATTTTAGTCTATATTTCTATTCAGATACATTCTTCATTTTGGATCTTCTTCAGGCCTTACACTGCCACATTGTACCATCATTTACTGCCTCTCCATTGTTGCCATATATTCCTAGAAAATCACTAGGATACCTTCCATTATCCTCTCAAATCACATCATGATTGGACTGTGTGTCCTTTCTATCAAATGTTGTGTATCATCCTATTCAGAAGTGTTGTCCTGCACCTATCACTATGTTAAGTGTATAACGTTTTTGTAGCAATTTGGTAAGCAACTGTCAGATGAGTTACTTCAGTGGTCCCATGTAAGTATGTGTATATGCTAAAGCTATGTGAAAGCAGTAAGTCAAGGAGGTCCACATGAAGAATCAACTTGAAACAATATCTGTGTTTTTTGCTATTCTTTTTCCCATTCAGTTCTCCAGTGAGCAGGGAAAAACATTTCTGCAAAGTAGTTTATGTCTTTATGAAGCTATTGAAAGGTACAAGAGTTATATTACCTGCTGAGAAAAGAAAGTCCATGTGGGCACATAACATTATTATTTGAACCTATCTGTTTTAGCAGGAAAACATTTATTGCATAAATGTAAAGATTTGTCATGTCCTCCCAGCGCAGGCGGAGCTGCTCTTACATGTTACTAAATTTAGCATGACTACACAGAAACAGAAAGGAAAAAAGCAAGCAAACCTTGAATGTTCACTTCCATTAATAGTTAATTGCTAATTGCATAATATCTTACTTATGAGATGATGTTGGACAGACATTCTTTTTTGTTGCAAGTGCTGTGATATTATTAGAGGCAGGAAATATATCATGGAAAAATTCTGCAAATAAATGTAGTCCTTGGAGAAATAAAACCTTCTGAGATTTTTCTTCCTCTTATAAAACACTTAAGTCAGCCATCAGACTCTAACAAGGAGTACATCTAAGAAAGTAAATCAATGGTAATATTTCATTTAAAAAAAAAAAGAGCTCAGATGCTCTTTAAAGATTTTGTGGTTCTGTATTGGTAGTGTTAATGAAGTTCATTCTCTGTAGATTATATAACTGCACATACTAATGCTTCCTGCATTAGTGTATGAATTCCCTTTTCTCTTATGGCAGAGAAACTCTGTGGTGAGAAACTGAATTCATGATGAGATATAGGTCAATATCTCCCCTCTGACTAGGGTGATCCTCCCACCAGCCTAGAGAGAATGTGGGTGGTAATGAGAAGGGTGCAGGTATTAGCACAGATTAAAATAAATGACATGAGCTCTGCTTGTTGGCAAAAGTATTAGTTATTCTAGTGTTGCAGACCTGATTTTTAAATGAGTAATGGGAACATCTCTGAGGATACAGGATAAAATGGAAAGTGGAGAAGCAAAAAAGTCATCAGCTTTCTTCTTTAGCACATAATTTGTGCTGTAACTGAAACTGTTAGACAGAAAGAAACCTTTCTTTAAGTGAGGATGCCCATTTCCTGACTTGCTTGTGGCCTTTTGGCTCTCAGAACTGACAGTTTCAGAAATAAGACAAGAATACAAGTGAACTAGTGTCCCATAAGCTGCGGGTTAGGCTACTGTCAGTCATGGGAAAGGTGGTCCCATGCAGAAGGAAACATCAGGCACTGAACCATAATGATACCATATTTGAGATGATGTAAAGCAAAAAATAATGTGTCGATCAGAAACAAAGGCTGTGATTACATCTTCCAGCTCTAAGAGAGGCCTTAAAGCTGCCTGTCCTCCAACAAGTGTTTTTATTTTTATTATAATAGTAGTTTCTAAAAGTAATTCCTACTGAGTATAAAAGAAGGTTTTAAGCCTTTCCAAGGACTCTCTAAATTTACATGAGTCAAGAGTTGCAAGAAAACATTTTTAAGGCAAGGAACTTCCAGCAGCAATCCTTTCCTAACAGCAACAGGATTATGTGTATGTGAATAGTTTATTTCCTAGGGCTCTTTAGTAATATGGATAAATGCTCTAACACACATTCCCATTGCCAGCAAAGAATAGTTACTTCACCAAGCTCTGAAGAGATGCTGCATAGAGATACATTTACTATTAAAGTGAGTCTCTGCATGTTCGGTAATGGGCAATGCCCGCTGGAGAACTGATTGATTACCTCCCATCCTCTTTAGTGTTGACGTGACTTGCAGCAACCCAACTGTCACAGCGTGTTTCAATTAGGCTTGATTCCCTTACCTAAAAAGGTCTGAAAAGCTAATTGACACAGAGATGCTTTTGTCTCCCAGTGGCAGGGAAAGATACAATTATGCAGGAGACAGGGGAAAGGGAATACACAGGGCAATAAGGTTTCCTACTGTCGTTAAAATATTAAGTAAATTTGGAAGACTAGGGATCATCATAGATGAGATAAGGAGTAGTTAAATTCCTCCCTGACAGGGTCAGGGTTTTGTGTTCCGTAAGACAATCTCAAAAATGAAAAATACCCTGTCATAAGTAGAAAGTGCAATGATACACTCGGGTATTTTGGAAACTGTTATTCCCAGTAAGCAGCTGGCAATAATATACTTATTTAAATGTCCTGTTTAGAAGAATTGATATATTATCCTTCTTCCTAAATGCAAACATTTTGAAAGATATATGGAGGATTCATGGAAAGCTTTCACTTCTGATGCTTGTAAATAATTAATTAGTAGGGATCATTTACTGTTTCATGTTAGAAAGTGTTTTAAAAAATCCACCCTTCTACTTTTTGCTAGTGGAAAGTAAATTCTAGATGGATGCCTGTGCTCATTTTCCGGTCTTCTATCTTCCTATTAAGAGTTACAGAGAGAACTGGTTTTTTCATGCACTTCCGCTACCATCTAGTGTCATGAAAAATGGTAAACAGGATTTTTATTGTGTGGACTGAAATAATATCCCTGGGTATTTTGGCATAGTTGCTATAACAGAAGACACAGCCATTCAGTTACAGTATTTGTTGTTACAGATTTCTGGGTTTGTGACAGAAGAGAGGGAAATAACCAAAAATAGTTTCAGGGCAGGTCTTCTGGTTTGCAACTACACCATATGCCCACCACGCACAATATGTCTGGTTATTCCAAAAATTGAAGTGCAGATGATAAAACATGATGAATGAACTATATGGCTGGTATAGCACTACTGCCTTCAGAGAAATTACACTAGCAACAAATCTAGCCCAATGACCTAACAGGGACATCTATTTTCAGACAGCTACTTGTAGCTGTTTATCATTTCAGTATAGTTCAGTGTCATATCAGTGTAATTGAGAGGTTCCTTTCCACTCATAGAAAGCTTCCAAACTGATCCTGAAACTAATTGAAAAATCACTCCTCTGTTTTTTCCTCTCAGTTTATTAAGAAATTGAGCCCGTCTGGTATATGTCCCTTTCATAACAGCATCCTCTGTGGGGTTTTAATTGAATCTTCATCCTAGCAAGATGTTCTGAGTTTCTGCTTGCTCTCTTATAAGTAAAAGTGTTCTTTTGTTCTCAGGGACAGTTTTTATTAGATCACTGGTAAGGTTATTAAAGAAAATACTCTTGAAATAGCCTCTCACCATCCCTCTAAAAAGTTATGTATCTGATTGATATGTTATATATGAAAACTCTGCACACCTTCCACCCCATTAGGCTGTGTGAGCACATGTAGCATAAAATCATCTACCAGCAGGCTATTACTTATTCCATAATTCATAAACTAATAGACTCTTTAGGAGGCTTATGCAAAACTGATTTAAATCCTAACATTACAGCTGTCAATAAACATCCTCTCCCATCCTGCAAGAAGTACCCCACAGAAGGGGCAGGTTGTGACAGAGGCTTTCATCTGAAAAAGGAGAAATGTCTAAAGTTGTTAGGAAAAACCCAGAGAGGAGACACACAGTGAAGAGCTGTGACAGAAGTAAATGACACTTTGTGAATAGTTTTTCTCTTACAGAGAAATAGCAGTTTTCCTACTGTCACGTTTGCTGACTTACTACAAGCCTATCCGAAATCCATTAGTGTAAAAGGAAATACTCTGGCTGACTTCAGGCAGCTTTGGTTCCAGATTTTGAACAGATCTGTACTTTCTGCTTTGTTTGCTTAATTGTCTTTTCTTTATTGCTGCTGGAGGAACACCACAGCAGCTTTGTCCTCTTCTCATAAGCTGAATATTTGACCTCAGCAAAGTCTAGTTAGAAAAAAAGAAACCTATAGCTTGTGTCTCACTGTCAGAAGGATTAGCGTGAAAATCAGTCATTGAACGACCCACGTTTGAACTTACCATACTTGTCAAATCTGTCACCTGTTCCTTTAGAGCTCTGCCTAATCTTCTTTTTTATGCCTTTTATTAAATCAGCACTAGTAGATTTGATTTTTAAGATGTCTAGAACAAAGAAAAACAAATGCCTTCACTCACTGGCCTAAAACTCTAAGGCTAATTTTTAGAGTCTAGATGAAGAAGAGATGTGGCGTGGGGCACTGAGATGATCTGTGCTTTAGCATGACTGAAGAACAGTAAATCCCCCAGCAGTGTAAATCAGCAAATCCTGATCAATGGCTCCACATCCACTTTCACCCAAAGATCTGGCCAAATTATATGAGCAGATTAAATAAATCTTGGAGGAATGTGTCTTCCTTTCTTTCTTTCTTTTTTTTTTTATTCTTTCAAACTCAATATAGCCTAAGTGGCAGATACTGCATGGCCAGCCAGAGCCAAGACCAGATTCTGCATCACTTCATTACAACAGAAAGCAGAAAACTCTGTAGCTGTTCCCCTGGATTTTATAAGGTTCATTTTTCTTGAATAGGGATGAAGTGATCATCACAGTGCCATCTTTGTTATTTTCATTTGACGTTTCTTTCTGTTTAAGTCATTCACATTTTTATACAGAGAAATTCAAGACTACTGTATAGTTTCTGGGAGGTTATGGGTCAGCTAGGAAGCAGAATGGGTTTTGGCATGGGCTTGTTGGCTTAAGTGGATTAGCAAGGAAGTAAAAATGTTAGCAGTGCTTTATGATATCAACGATGACATTTTCAGCCTAGAAAGACACATGTAGCAGTTAATGCTTTCCAAAGAAAAAGTAGAGACTGTTGGCAAAGCTCAGGAAGACAACTCTGCATGATTTGAAGTTCATTCATTTTTGAAAAGGATTATGCTTGACCTTGTAGGTCCAGAAAGCATATTTTTAAAAACAAAGTCCAAAATGATGAAATAACTGCAGGAAGTGGTTTTAATGCACAGAGAGCTAAGGAAGTCTTGTGTTTTTTAGCACAGTCATTGTTTTAAGAGACTCTTCTTTGACATCCTCAGAATTTCCCAGACTAATAATTAAAGTGAGCCAGACAATTAAAGATAATAGATAAAAGTAGCACACAAACATAAAGGGATATTTCTTGCTGAGACAATAACAGGAATAATTAACTATGAAAGTCAAGTATCAATGCAGAACTCAATATATTCCAGCTCCAGGTTCTATTCAGGGATGTTTTACTTTCATCCTCTAGTTTCTCCTGCAGGGAGTATACAAGTTAGCAGCGCTATCTTGAACTGAAGTAAAAAGTTCATGGCAAAAGTCAGTTTTAAAATGCAGCTCTTTTTTTTGTGCAAGTTCAGTGTGTTCTAGGATAGAGCATTTAAATTAGTGCCTATTATTCTGGTTTATTTAAGCAAACACATTATTCTACCAGGAGGTTTCAGAAAGACTTCTCTGGCTGAGGAAGCTGGCAGTAGAGAAACTAAAATCTGTGCATTTCCAGTTTCTTCTGACCAACTCACGCTTCACAGGACAAAAAGGAAATGAAATGAGAAGATGAATTCTTAGCTATATCAGCATTGCTAAAGCTAATATGATGTCCGGAATTTAGTTTTGCTTTGGACAGATTTGTTTTTACCCACTTCAAAATGAGCCAGAATCAGTAAAGCTGACTCAAATATTTTTGGTAAGCAATAGATTTGTCATAAATAGTCATCCCAAAGAGAGTTCACATTCAGGTCTAATACAGTAAGTAGCTTTGACTGAAAACAATAACTGGCGGGAAGGGCAAAGAAGAGGACACAGAAAATCCCCTCTATGCAGCAGCTGAGTCTCCAGAACACTTCCCCAGGGTATGAAGACCCTTCCTCATCCTGAGAAGATTTTGAATTTAGTTACTGGACTATCTGCTTTTCTTTGTTAGATGCTTTCAGTTTCTTCCCTTGACGATTATGCTTAATGTGATCTAATCACAGATTTGCTAGAACAGTAGTTGTAGCATCAAGCACTGTCAGTGTCCTAACCAGCAGGCTAGGCTGACATTCTCTGCCATTTACTGACTGAAAGTGCTTTATATAAAATGGAGCAGTTTCTGAAAGAGTAATCAGGATTTCCGGAAATCAGGAAATGCTTGTTTTGGCTCTTCATTTCAGTGGGAAGTCAAAATTTGTGGTATAGCTTCATTTATGCAGTTTGTCAGATAGATGAAAGCATTGAGTATTTCTGCAACCCTGCAGTCAGGGCTGGAACTGAAATATTGAGCTCCAAAGAGAACACCTCTTCCACCTGAGCAGGAAGGATAACTCCCCTCATGCTATCACTAACAGCTGGCATCCGTTATTCAGTGGCAGACAAGCAAAGTGGGGAGATGTGGCAAATATTTCATCATTTATTACAGAAAAAGAGGGCAGCTCTCAGGCCTGCTGAGCTCCATCTTGCAGAACTTAAACAGCCTGCATTTACTGCAGGTCATTATTCACCAAGACCAATAGAAAAAGTGGGAAATTCTCTGGAAAACACACAGCACAGGGTTGTGGGGACAGAGGTGATAGAGCACATATTCTGTATTTCCTGCCTTCATTACTTGTTCTGTTCCTTTCACTGATAGCTGAAATTCTTTGACAAATTGCAGCACTGTGGATAATTAATACTGTGTGCAGTTTGTAAATCAGTTTGTAATGTACTTAGACATCCTTTTAGATGAAAGGTACTCACCGTTATCTCTGTGAATCACAGGCTTTTCTCTTGTCAGGAGACACAGTAAGGCATAAACTTTTTGCCACAAATCACTTTTCTCCCACGCCTCGCAGTTTTACAAAAACAAGACATCTCAAGAGTTCCATGTTTCATTTTTATATCATTAAACCAAATCTTAACCTCTTACTCTTTTAATTTCCCTTGTCTTTTTTTTCCTCACCCTGCATCAGTCATATTAATTTAAATAGTAGAAAGTCTGTAAAACTGCTAAAAAAAGGACATCTCAACCTCTCATCCTGTCCAATTCATATTTTGATTCAGTCAACTGCTGAAGGTATTAATTGTTAAAATAATGGCACTCATGAACATCATATCTGGAACTTTTGAAAAGTTCTCTAGTAGTTCAGATATTCATTACATGTAGAAAACTACTCGAAGTGGTGATACAACAGTAACTTACATGAATCTTTAAGAGCCTGCTTTGGGTGGGTGAAATATTGTAACAAATTGATTATATTTGGATTAATGTGGTTAATCACCATGTGCGACTTACAATGTTTTTCCACACAGGAGTTTTACACTGCACTTGTGTGTCAGCCTCAGGAATGGTCAGGATGCAGAACATACTTCCAGCTGCCTCCCCATCTTAAAGGGGTTTTGCAACAAGCTGCAGACCCCACTGCGGACGTGCTTAGGGGCATCCAAATCCATCACGTGTAGACAGGTCTTGAATACACTCTCTGGATGTGCTATTTGAATGCACTTTTGTTATATGCCTAGGTTTGATTTGTTCAGTAATAATAAACACTTTTGAATGGTGAATTTTGTCCAGGAGGTATTGATCACTGTTTTTTCCAGGCTTTGCCAGATTTAAATGCTGAAATTAATATGTTTTCATGGTTGCTTATATATAACCCTCCTGATGGAGACCAGTGAACAGGACTGCAGAGCTGCCTTCCTCCATGGTTTTTCTTCATGAACCAGAAATCCATCTTTGCACCATGTGTGACTTGGCTGTAAGTCCTGCTCCTCCAGCTCAGGCAGGAGATCAGTGGTCTCTCTGCAGAAGAGGGGCAGAGTAGACTGTGCGGAATAGTAACACCACAACTGTACCACCCCACCCCAGCGTAGAAGTTCTCTGGTGCCCATTTGCCAGAGCCCTTCGGGGTCATAAGCCATATTTTAAACCTTTTTTCCAGAGACGCAACCTATCTGTTATTGCCAGAGTCTTTCAGTGGAAACAAGCATACTGTTCAGCTGGTGCTTGCCCAGGTTGGGAACTTGGTTACATTTTTAAAACTTAAATTGCTATTTAGTGTTGCTTGCCTGGATGAAGGCTTTAAATACTGAATATTGCTTCATTATTGCCTCAGTTTGGAGGCAAGTTATTGATCAAGTGTTCTTAGACATCAGTTTCTGAAGCTTGTCTCTCTGAAACCTTGATTTCCTCCCACCAAGATACTGACAGATGGAAAAAACGCGTTTGTTATGGAGATAATTTGTTAGTGTATGTTCTGTGTATCTTATGCACAGAGACAGCTGAGCAGTAGGAGTTAAGTGATAAGTCTGTAACAAAGATACATCTTAACAGTGTAGAGCTTTTATCGTACACAATCAAAACAAAGGTTTTTATCATTACTTTACGTGGAACAAGGTGATATACATCCTAGCCAGCTGTTTTTGTGCTATTTTTGCAAATATGTTGCTATAGTTAAGAATAATTTTTTGTGAGCTTAAAGCCCAGGAGTGATCTCCCACAGTAATAAAGCAATGTTACACTGATAAATTCCTGATGCAAACTCCCCATATTTCATGCTAGGCGAAGTACTTCATAGGCCTCAGCCCTTGTGGATGAAAGTCATTTAATGATCTTATATTTTATTTTACATCATTTAAAGTTTATTATTCCGTATCGAATGACTGACCTTTATCAGGTCCTGATACTGCAAAGGCACCATAAGAGTCTGTAAAGGATATGGAGGGGAAGTATAGGCAACATCACAAGCTACAGCTCTGTCATCATCTCCTAGCTGAGATTTTCCACTCCATTGTGCCATTTCTCAATCTCTGCAATGGCTGCTAGTCAAATTTTAACAATGTGGTATTTGACTTGATCAGTTGAATAACTAAAGTGACTGTTTTTCTGGATATCAGGTTGTCATATGTTTGAATTGCTCTATTCTTAACTTGATGCGGGTTTAGACTTTTTTTTTTTGGTAGCTGAAGTGATTTGGATGCATTTCACATACAGAAGAATAACAGCTGGTGAGGGGGTGAGGAAGAGTAAGCTGTAGCTACCATAAAACGGGGATAGCTTTTATCATATGCCATTATGTAGAGTTCTTGTCTTCAAACTACATCCTATGCATCTCTTTAACCTTCATCTAAAAGATCTGCATGCCTAAATGTGTCTTTTCCAGAAGGAAAAAAAAATAAAAATTAGTATCCTGCCTCTCAATGATAGTAATTCTGCTGAAACAAAGCAGAGCTGATCCTAGTGTAATGATTGAATTAAAACGAGCACCAGCTTAAACAATTGTCTTTGGCAACCTAGATCTAAGTTTCTTTCACTTTCATATTCCATGAACTACAGAGGGAAAGGATTGTGGTCCAGAATTATTGAGCAGAAAATCTGTCTGAAACCATGTACTTGCATGGCACCTTTATGACCCTGCATCAGAAACGTTGGGCAGGTGAGAAGGCAGGAAACTAAGTAACTTCAAATCACATTTAGGCTCGGAAGCTTATCCCAGTCTGGCAGATTCTGGGATCTTTGATCTTTAGCAAGTTCTAAGGGGGGAAAAGAGGGGTTTTAATATCAGTGCATAAGGATATAGCCTTCCTGCAGCTTCCATATGCTCTCCTGCTACTCCTAATGAATGAAGCAAAATCTAAGGCTGAAACCTTTATTACAGAAGTTACTGAGGGTACTGCTATCGAGTTCAGTAACTGCAAACTCCTGCTTACATAATTTATTTAATTATCACCACTTGCTAGAGAAAGAGTTTTAAGTGGCTTTCTTCAAGCCGTTTAGAACCTCTTACACATGACAAAATTTCTCTTTTGAAATAAATGTCAGAATTTTGCAATTGCTTATGAAAATAATTAATTCATCAACAAAATGCCTTTATTGTTGAGAAATAATCCTAAATGAAAGCACATAGAAAATACTAAATATTGCAATACTAGTTAATTGTAAAAGTGTTTTTTTTGAAACCAAATTAAGAAAACTTACTTGAAGCATAATTGAGCATATGGAGCATGCAATGTCAGAGCATGTTCTGAGGGGTTTTTTTTGGAGGATCAAAATTTTTTAGCACAGCCCAAAGCAGCTCTGTAGCTTAACCTGTGTACTCAGTGCCTCAACGCATGTCATGGGAATGGCTGCACTGTAATGTTGCCTCCTCCTCACATGAAAACTTCATCTGTCTCAGAAGGAGCTTGGTTCAGATCAGATGAAGAAGATGGTTCTCCAGACAGTGAGCAGAAGACCTCACCCAGTGTTACTGTGAGTGCAAGAAGTTCACTCAGGTTCACAGAAGGAACTTTGAAGAGAGATCTGTTGAAGGTTATTTTCATGGCAAACTACATTAGGCTCATAAAATCCCCCAAGCCAAAAGTGGTTTGACACAGGATTAGTGGCAGGGGAAAGATTTCATATGCTTGCCCTGTTCTTACCTTCACTTCCTGTCTACTTATGGCTGTGCACAACCCACAGTGTTGGGAGAGCCGGACCCTTGGTCAGAACCAGCAGAGCTCTGTGCTTCTGTTGTAGAATGTAAGCCTTGGCACAGTATAAGCAACGTTTTAATTTTATTTCATGAGAGCTATTTTAAGATTTTATGCCAATTTATGCACAACTAAGCATGAAATAGAATTCATATTTCAGAAAATTTCATGCTGTGAAATGATATGAAGGAGGTGCCTTCCTCCTTAAAGTGTTACATGCACAACAGATTTGTGAATAGTGATGGGGCTGTCATTGCATACCATGTACTGTCTATGATCCTATTCTAGGCGTTCTATAAAATGTAAAGGCTAACAAGCAGCAAGGCAGCAAAATGCTGAAGCATAATGCTGAATATGTGAATAATTTTGTGGAAGTTAATAGGAGCACTCATATCCTTTGAATGATCATAACAGCTGCTCTGGAAAATTATTGCAAAATGCCACTCTTGTTCTTGGCAGGTTTGTGCCCTGTGTTTATTCATAAACACAGCTGTTTAATATTAGATACAAAAGTAAGTTTCTCATTGTTTTATTGTTGTCAACCCTGTAACTTTGGGAAAGTGATCTGGATCAAACACTTAAACAGCAAGCCAGAGGGATTGTTACTGAAAGAAAGAAACATTTTTTTAACTTTACTGATTTTTACTTTTTTCCTATTGCTTCCTGTCCTGTCACTAGGCACCACCAAATAGAGCCTGGCACTGTCTTCTTTACTCCATCCCATCAGATATTTATACGCATTGCCAAGCTCCCTCCTGCCCCTTATTTTCTCCAGGCTAAGCAATTCCTATTCAGGAACTCCCATTAAGTTCCAGCAACTGCTTTGGAGCTGTTGTCTTCATGGAGGTGAAGTGCTGTTGACTTTGGTGCTTGTGTGAACAGCAGTGGGTCCCAGATGACAGCTCTCCGTGTATTTTGAGTTCAGTGGGAATAAAGATCCCTTTCATTCACAGCCATAGTCTTTCCAGTTCAGCAGAAGCCTAGAACTATTGCCTGAATCAAATCTCTGTCACTGCCAAAGGCATCTGCACTTCTCCCCCAGCTTTGGCTTACTTCAGGATCAACAGAAACCTGGAGGACCTGCTGTTGTATAATGTCAAGCCTCTGTAAGGTTTAAGGCCAGGAGCTAACCTGAGAAACTCGGTTTTCCTCATTTTGATGATATAGAAGGCAGTGTAGTCCTGTAGGTGTAGACCTAGCCCCTAGGCTTTCTATGTTATATGACCATAGGATTGAAAGGAGAGCTTTTTCTAGCACAGATACTCATTTCAGTATTCAGGGTTACGCATTTGTGGACCAGGGACAGTGAAGCACCCATTAGTTGCAGGTGGGTGAAACAGGATCCAAAGTAAAACAGAGACATAGAAGCCCTGAGTAGCCACTGAACACCCTACCCTCTTCAGTGTACATCTGTGTAGAGTAGCAAAACCAGCAAATGGTACTCCCAAGGCCTAACTCACTTCTAGATAATTTCTCTGTGCACACTCTGCAACTTTACATTGTTCTGTAGGAAAACACATCTTGAGATTTCCACAGAGGAGAGCGGTTTTTATTAGGTTGTTATATCTGTCCACTGACCCTAGACAGAAGTAGGGGTTATCATTTAATGTGTGGAACGGTTAAGCTTATCCAGCAGAGAGATACAGCATTAAAGATGTTTTGCTTACGTTATTTTTATACTTCAGTTTATCCTTGGCATGTAATTTAGAGAGTACAATTTGATGGGTGTTGGTAATTGTCTGTATTTTCTGTGATCAGCGTGTGCAGTGTTCAGAATTGATGTTGCTAATTAAATAATAGAAACAGGAACCAAGAGTTAATTGCAGGCTGAGCAGATTGCCCCTCAGGTGTTTTATGTCACCTGGTAAGTCTCAGCTCATTAGCAGAAACAAAGTCAGTACGTGTTTCCAGGACTGGCAGCATCTGGAGACTTACAAAATCACCATGTCCCATAGAAACTGTGTGCATTTGGACGTGTGTGGTCATGGTCATGCTCCTGGTCACCAGCTTGAGTGAGACATTAATGAATTGAAAAGCAGTAGAAAATTACAGCCTGCTTGTAGTTCTCTCTGTTGATTACCCAGATACAAGATATAATAACTGAATTTTATCACCTGTTTGGCGTGGCTATACAGCTTCCAGTCAGTTCAGAGGTTGAGTAGCGATTGTATTCATATGACCTTAGCCTGTGTGTTGTCCCAGGAGTATCTGTTCTTTTGGTTATCAGATATGAACCTTGACTCACATTATGAGTCACTCCTTTTAAAAATATATTTCTTTGCAAGTGAACTACGTACGCTTTTCCAAGATTTGCACTGTCTTTAGACATATTAAGTGCAGGATGTTCAGGTGAACTTCACCTGAATCACCCAGTGCTTCTGACCTACCTTATTTTGTTTATCCCGTGTTCCCTGCTTCTGAGTTACCTTCAAGCTTCTGTATGACTTCCTGTTGCTCAACAGACCTCTGATAAGTATGTTGACAAGCACAAAGCTAGAAGCAACTTTCTGAAAGAGGTAATGTCTTCCAGCATGCTTACACGTTCACCTTTCTACTCAATCTTTCAGCATCCAATGTTTTTGGATTTGAATATATACAATATACGTGACATTACCATCACCTTTTGTTTTCTTATCCCTCAAAAAAATCTCTTGAAGTTGTTCCTTCTTTCTTTTCTCAAAGAAACAATTCTCAATCTTAAACAGATTTAAGTCTACTGGCCCTAGATATCCACTGGTAGATTTTCTTCCTTAGCCATTGCTAGCAATTCATGTAGACTTTTTTTTTCCCCATTACAGTATTTACATGGTTATCTAAAGGGATAAAAACTAGCTGTCTTCACAGAAACATGATTTCTATTATTCTGTTTCTAGTCTTTTCAAAAGCTTTGCAGTTCTCTTCATGAGGGAGCACTTTGGGTTTTCATAAATGGGTAATGTCTAGATGTCAGCACTCTCTGGATTTGAAAGCAGTGCAGCAGACATTCCTAGAGAGCCAGAGCGTATTTGTAGCTCACAAAATATTTCTCTGTCTCTCCTAAAAGTGCTTTTTAATTGTGGCCATAATCAGCAGAACCATTTACAAGTTGGAGCTGTCATGGGCAGCCTATCTTTTCCAGATTTGTGGGATATTTGAGACAAGAGCCTTAGGGTGGCGTAGCACTAGCACAGTCTCCATTTTCAGAGTTCAGAGCGGCCTGCAACTGCTTTTGCACTGTGGAAAGACGGGCACCTTCAGCCTGAGGTCATATTCATTATGCAGCTCTAAAGCAAACCCTGATTTACCACCTTTTCATAGAGAAGGAACTCGTATCCAGAAAGATAAAATTAATGGCACTGCAGAAGTGCAAATATCACTAATGGTGTGACATTATCCCCTTAATCAAATTTATTTAACGAAATTCGAATGTTGGAAGAGAAGATGAGTGTAGAAGTCCCGCTGGGGAAGCAAACTGGATTGATAGCATTAAATATGAATTCTCAGTTCTCCTCCTGTTTTTCCAAGTTTCTAAGCCACTCTGTTATTACTTCCTAGTATCAACTCTCATAATCTACCTTTCCATTACATTTTAGCTCTGAACCAAGAATGCAACTGCTGCTTCTCTTTACATCCAGAAATAATACTTCTTTGGTCTAAAATAAACTCCATGCCGTACTAATAATTGAAGCTCTACATGTGTTGTATTGTACTTGGAGTTTGAATACACAGGTATGCATAAATATCTTAAGGATATGGCCTTAAAAAGTCTCATATGTCCAAATAGTCATCTCCCATAAGTATGAAGACACTGTCAGCTAGCAGCTTCTTTCTTGCACAAAAGTTTCACGAAAAATATATTTTAAATCATAAAAATTGTCAGCTTTATTATGTAGGTGTATATACTACTTTCTTTTACTAAATCATCTCAAAAACATTAAAAAGGTTTGAGTCACTGAATGAAGATTCAGATTTTTGACTTACATAAATTACAGAATGGTTGTTCAAGTAGAAGACTAAGTCTATTTGGACTCCTATAAAATGGAAAGAAATTGTTATTTATTAATTGCATTTTGCAAAATATTTTTGCAAATGCATTTTCCTCATTTGTGAGCTGCTCTGTGATCTCTCTAATCTATATATAAACTGCAAGTGCAGGAGGCATAGCAGAAGAGACAGAATAGAGAATCACAATGGAATTTAAGAACTTCACAATTGCAAGATTACAGCTTAGAATCCCTAATGACAGTCTAACTTTAAAAGAGTGATGAGTCATAAATAGGTTTTCAACCTATATTAGGTAAAAAAGGACACTATTCGGCTGACAGGACAAAGTTCCCGTCTTATTCAGGTTATGCAAATAATTTAAATGCTTGTCTTGTGTTTTGCATATTAGTTATGTAATATATTAGGATGTCAATGAACTGCAAAAATTGTTCTTAATGAAACAGAAGAATCTGTAACAGTATATCATGCAGATTTCAAACAGAAAAGAGCATTCATGAACTACATAAAAATCAGTTTTGATGATCTTTGTTAAGGATATATGGGAGGTCCTCTGTTTCTGTACTTTGAAATCTACATAAATGTTAAAATTTAGGAAATTTGTTTGAGTTAAAACACTAATTTTCTGGCATAAAGTGTAAAGAGTAACTCCAAAACCTGTAAGAAGAGTTAACAAGCGATGTTGGCCAGAATTCTGGGCTGAGTGTCCAGATCTTCATTTTTACTTATAGTGTAGACGTTATGTACCTTCTTCATGTTTGTAAGATAAGCACTCTGCTGTGATTCACTTCATTTTCTTCTGACCTAGTGAATATTCTTAATCCCCATTGCTAGATCTTTTGGTGTGCTCACATTAAAAAAAAACCTGCAAATGTAAACCAAGAATTATTATTTATTACTAAAGTGTTCTTTCTCCTTACATCCTTGCTCTCCCTGTCAACCAGCATGACATAAACCCTCTCTATGTGCTTGAAATTGTTTAGGAACACAAGTAATTTTGCATTTAGCAGAGGAGACACCATACCAGACCATCTTATATCTGCCTGACAAAAAAGACCTCACCCAGGAAATACAATGTATGCAGTATTAAGGAAGAAATACAATTACCATATGGATGGCCAAAAGATGTTAATACAAATAAGACCACCTATTAAAAACTCATTATTTTGGTTAGATCAATGTTGCAGCTGTCTAAAATATCTCTCAGGAAACGCATACCAAGAAATTCAGCAGAAGCTGCTTCAGTCTTCCAGGGGGCAGGTGAGCTCTTGTTGAATGCAGATCCTGCACTTTGCCTCACTTGCATAACATAACTTTATGTACTTGTTTGTGCAGATCAGTAATGATGGTGAAAGCATCCCTTTTGTACAGTTGTGTTCTAGCAGGACACAGGAAGAGCCAGTGCCCACCTGCCATGTTCTCCCAGAGGCACATACCACAGGACATCTGGGACCTGCAGGAAGAGCTGGCAGTGAATAAATGGGACTTGCTTTCCTTTCAGCGGGCTTGTAAACATCCCTGATTAAGGCAGATTAAAATGAGGTGCCTAAAGTTGTGCACATGACTGTGACCCTGGCAGGAGAGGGTGATCACTGATTTTATTTCTCTTGTTTCTTGCAGCACCAATTTGTGGAAAAATCACAACTGAAAAAAAACCATCACATTTTTAAACTTTTTTGCTACAATGACAGAGAATATTTAAGAATGTTTACCTTCCTCATGCTGTTTCCTTTGCTTAAAACACTAACATTTCTTTAGAAAATGGCAATTTTGACTTTTTAAAATTTTATTTTATTTTTGTTTTTTTCTCTCCAGTCATTTCATTATGCAGTTTCTGGAAGGTTTTCTGGGAATTTTATATTTAATGTGGAAAAGATTATAGAAATGAGAAGCTGTAAAAGCTGTTCAGTTAATCTTACATTTCTTTGTTCAGCCCAGTGTGGGGTTGTTCCATTTTATCATCCATTATTTTTATTCAGCTTTGTTTCAGCTAGTGAAATGAGTATTCCTCCTCTGCTATAGACAAAATCTAATGTTGAAGCTGAGAAGGCAATTTTGTTGGTTTTAGTTTTAACTCAGAAAAAAGGCAGGGGAGGGATTAGTTGACAGAGTAAGGATGAGCCTTAATGACCTTGTCAACCAGCTACCACATTAGCAGTAACCTACCACACTTTTCTCTGAGGGAGCACGCTACCCTGCTGCTTTGGTCAAGTAGTAATGATGTATTTTGGAAGTCCATAAATCCTGTGAGCACATATATAGAGCAATTGTATTGCTCTTGCACAACTGATGCAGCTTGTTCTGGTGAAGCCAAATCTGCTGCTGCTGTATGCAAAGCCATGATACCAATGTTATGGTAGAAATGGGTCTCAGTCCTTTGCTGTACACCTCTGGTGCTGTGCCATGCCACAGGTCACTGAGATATTTTCTCAAAATAGGCTAAAAATCAGTTGCTCCCATTACAAGTTGTGTATAAAAATAGAACACAGTAGCCACAGGCTCCAATGAAATTCCTGTCTTTCCCTGAATGATACTGTCAAAAAAGTGTAATATATAAATATACAAATTTAAATCATGTTCCTCCACTTTTCCTGAGGCTTTGTAGCCAACTGAGATAGAAGCTTTTTGTTAACAGGCACAGATGCTACCACTGTGTCTCTTTTCTGAGCATTAAGGTAGATGTCCTGGGTTTTTTTATGAGCCCCCTTCCCATCATTTGCAGGACTTGGGTTTTGGTATGACAAGTATAGAGAGTTACTGCTCTGGATTGGAGCCATACACTTGTGGACTCATCTCCAAAGAAAAGTCCCCCAAATTAGCCTGAAAGCTGTTTTCTAAAACTGTTTCCCTAATAGTTGAGTCAGAAAACTTGTCCTATATTAGGACATTGGGGACAAAGTGTATGTGTCACATTTCCAAAGCCAGAAACCTGAATCTTGAGTCGCTGGTCAAAACTACAATATTGTTATTAGCATTAACAGGAATCATTGAGGTAAAACTCTACTTTGAAGACTTGGTGTTAGTCTTTTCCCTTAAGCTGTGTTCCCTCTGTTCAATACTACACAGAAGAGGAAGGTACTTTGTCTGCTGAGCTGCTCAGGTGAAAGGGAATTTGCACCTCATAGCCTCTGAAATACATTCAGTATTAGCAGCTTCAGGAGGTCAAAGATCCCAAGATAGATGCCAGAATCATGAGATTGACTTTTCACCTGCTTTCTTGTGTCTGAGCTCTGAGGATTAACACACAATCATTAATGGCTTTGCTAAAACTTTGAGACAAAGGGATATATCCAGTCACATGAATCCATGACAGGATAAAACCCAAAGTAATGCAAGTTTTGTCTAAGAAAAAATGCAGATCCCCAAGGATTTTGCTTGATTTTGCCTAATTCAGTTTCAAGTTCATAATAGTAAGAGGAACATAAGGCAGAAATTACAAGGGTGCCTCGTATTGTCTGTACTCAGTTCATGTGGATTTGGAGTGCTAAAGTAGGTAGGAGAAAGTCAGCGATACAGATTTTATTCCAATAATTTGTGATTATAGTGATGATAATGGCTATAAACAAACTTCAGTGTGCTAAAAGGCTGAAAGCAGATAAAGACTCGAAACATACTAGTGAATTGTGTCACATTAAAGAGCCCTTGTTTTTGGACATTTTTTTTGCCAAAACAGGATCTTGATGTCTCGAGAGCTGAGGTGTAAGAATCACTTCTTACTTTGAAAGTCTTGGCTGTGGTGGACAAAGAATCCATTCTGTCCTGGGACACAAGCTGCACTCAGAAATCGCACAGGAAGAGTCTTTTGTGTAAATATCTCAATTTCAGTTGAGCCAAGTGTATTTTAAGATTTTTTTTTTCCTTTCAAATGTATTTCAAATTTTCTTCTTCATATACCCAGGAACCGTGGAGAACTGTGATTATGTGAAAAAACGAAAGCATTTGCCTCTTTCTACAAGATTCCCATTGTGTGTGCTTAGGGAGCTTTTGCTCATCTAAAGCTACCAATGAAAATTGTCTCTGAAAATAAGTGCATGAGAAAGCTAGGACGTCAGCAGTACTGAAATCTTACTTTGATTTTTCAAAGCAAAGAGAAAGTCTACTAAGGAGAGTAAGTCAGTGGGAGTCTTTTGGCCACGTAAGTTCCTGAAGGACGTCAAAGTTGCTGTACTGTCTTAGGTTTCTAGTATTGTTCTTCATTAGTTTGTAAGGTTACATACACATATATATGTCTGCTACAAACGAAATTTAAAATTCTGAAGATAAAAAGAAAAGGATGGTTTTGGGGTGCTTTTTCATGTCTGTTATTTTTCTGGAAAGAATTTTGATGTATTGTGGACCATTTTACAAAGTCATAACAGGAATTTAAACTTCAGTAACTACAAATTGTTCGAAACGTAAAACTAGCTGAAAAGAGGGTTTTACAAAAGGAAAAAGGAGAAACAATACTGATATTCTGGCATTTAGAGCTTTATGCTGGCTCTTCCTACAGATTTAATAATTGGGCAGAAAAAAACAAATGTATTATAAAGAGCTGTGCTGAACAGGCTCAAAAGGGTCTGTTTGCTCTGAGGATTACAGCTGGCTTTGGGATGATGAAATAGGATGTGACTGGTACAATCATGCTGTGCATAAAAGTTGTACCGGACATAATAGCACCATGCATTGCTTTTGTAATGGAAGGAATAATTTTTTTGCTAATATTGAATAAGGACAGATAGGACAACTTTGTGGGGCTTATTATACATGTCTCTCAAAGAACAAAAAGGTTGAAATAGTGTTCAGCTGAGCTCTTCCAGCTCTCCTTGGGTTTCCACCTCTCTGTATTGTCTTGTGCATTTCCATCATCTTGTCCTTTTCAACTGTCTGCCATAAAAGAGGAAGGCAGGGAAAGGTGGATGGAGAAAGGAAACAGCGTAGAAAACTATCAGAGCTTTGAAATTAACTTCAGCTGTTACTTTAAGAAAACTGAAATACTTTGTGATGAAGTGAATCCCAGTCCCTGAAGAAATGCGGCACCAAATTTAAAAAAAAAAAGACAGGAATTAACTTCTGGGAGTAACATCAAAATTATCTGTGAAAGAAGTTGAAAAGTTCCATCCTACATATCTGCCTGCCATCTTCTTACTAAAATATATAAAACTCTGTGAAACAGTCAGATACTATTGTCCCTATTTTATAGATATAGAACTGAGGCAGATTAACTGAGACAGACTTGCTAATGCCAGAGGCACAGCAAAATTTCAGCCTCTCATCCCTACTAATAATCAATTGGCAGTAATTGCAAATGCTCCCAACTTAGTAGGTTTCTTAGTAGGTACCTCTTTAAAATCTATGTGGCATAGTTGTTACTGGTCTTTTAAAAAGAAATAATACACTTCCACACACAGGAGACAAGCTCTCTTCTTCCATCACTGGGTACCTCAGTTCCTTATCCTCTGGATAAGGCTATTCTCTTACTAAGGGATGCTGTGGGATGGTAATCTCATACAATCTATAGTATATTAGGAGTTTGGAAGCTGTATGTCCTTTCTGACTTCCAAATATGTAATGCATTATTAATGCATTGATACCATAGGAAAGAAGGAAAGGGAAAGGAGGAATGGGTACAATGAGCATTGAGAGGACAGTCTAACCCACACTCTCAGACTGTCACCCCACTAACCACATCACATTGTGGTACAGGAATGACCCACACGAGTCAGAAGCCAGCAGAATGAAGTAACCCTCCTTCTGAGATTTCCTTCAGAAGAAAGATAGACGATTATTCTGTGTCTTCTCATTAGATGTGATCAGTAAATCCACATTACCTTGTGTCATAGTGGTGTCAAATGACACTGAAAGAGCTGACCCTTATCTTTGCTAGGAGAGTGCAAGCCCAGAGATTAATGCAAAACATAGAACTGATAGAAATCAAAGGCTGCTTCTTGAAGACAGTCATTAACAAACCTTATCCTTAATTGGCTGAATGCATTCTCATAGACTTTAATCATCCATGAAGGTCATAGAGTCTTTCTATAGCTGACCGACTCACTACCCAAGTGCATGTAAAAGCTCGGTGAGGGAATGCTGGACAAAAGCCAGGCATCACAGATGGAGCTCTTCTCACTCTTGTGTTGGTGCTTCCTACAGAAGTGGTCAAATGAGCCCCAAATCAGCTGATTTCGTTTGAAAAACTAGTTCTCCCTGCAAAAATAGGTGTAAATCTCTCACACAACTGAGACAAACCAGTTTAGTCATATCACCCACCCACCTCCAGAGTATCTTTGCCAGTCTGAGCTGTGGATGCCAGTGGAGTGCCCTGGCCTCACCTCAACACTTGGTACGGCATCTTCTCCCTCTGCGGTGCAGCACTCTTTTCAGGAATATCTGCAGCTGGTACCAACACGTGCAAACAGGACTTGTATGAAACCCAGTATCTATTCAAGAGTGATGGGCAGCACTTAAGCCTTTCGATAGCAGACTGAGAAACTTATCCTTTTGTTACACTAAGGTTTGTCTTGGTTTCTGATAACCCAAGGATTGGCTTCAACTGTATGGCAAGGTTTGTAGTATCTCTTCTGTGCAGTTTTCAGACACATAAGTGACTTTCAACACACATCTAGGCATGCAGCCCTTTTTCTACCTCTTGTTCAGTTTTTGGTCTCAGCAACGTCCTGTGGTAAAAAGGTTTGTGGATTAATTGCAGTGTGTGAAAGTCTGCTTATTCTTGTACATTTTTATTTTCTCATATTTTAATGAACATGTATTTGAAAAACATGTATTTGTATGGAGGGAGACCATATATCTGTCTTAACTGATTAGATTAACCCTCCATTTCTCACTAGTGTTATTTCCATCTTTGATTTCTTTCAGACAGTTTATAATGTGCATAAATCTTTAAGTGTATATGCTTTCATGAAAAATTGATCAAGAGCCAGAATTGTTCTTTATTGCTCTATAAGAAATGCATAAATCCAGGAAATATTATGGTTACTTTCAATTAAGATTTTCTGTAAAAGATGTGGGATTTTTTTCTCTAGCAAAAATGTGAGTGAAGTTGTACAATTTCACATCTTGAAAAGCAGCATCCAAATACACAAAACTTCCCTGGACTGATCAGAACTGAAGCAATCAAAGTATTCCATTCCTATCAATTTTTCTTAATGTTTATACAGAACCAATTTAGAGTTCTTTTTCTCATCACCCAAATACTCTCTAGGCAAATGCACTTAAATTTTCATTTGAAATTTGGAAGTGTTTGGCAGATTTGCATATTCTGCTGCTTCAGTATCTCCTCATTAGAAAATGGATAACTTAAACAGAAGCATGTTCCAGGTCCAGAGCACTTCTCAATGCTTTTCACTGGTTCCTGTAAACTCAAACATTTACCTGTAATTTTTCTATTATATCAGGTGATTTTTAGTACACTTTTGTAGAATAGCCAAGACTTCTCCTCACAATTTTTCAGTAATTGCTTCTTGACCTTAGAAGTATCTAAATGTCCCAAGGTTTATATTTCTAGTCACATTGTGTTTTAGCAGAAATACATTATGTATGAAAGTTCCAGTAGGTCACTGTAGGCAACTGGTAATACACAGAAACGTGAAGCTTCTGTAATTAATCACCAAGAATAATTGATTTTATACTCAGGGGAATTTTATCTTAGTTTGCAGACATCATTCAAAGTTTAATGTGGACTTCATAAAAGGGCAAGTTCTCCTCTTGGAGAAAATGCCATTGTGGAGAGAGAGGTAAATGGGAGCGCTGGGAAAGCCAGACACCAGTTTGGTTTAGGGCAAAGCACCTTCGTAATGGCACTTGTCTTAGCAAAATGCTTTGTTCTAGTTGCATAATGCTGGCTGAGGATACACTGGCTCCCGTGTGATTCATGGACTACACGAGACACTAAAGTTGTTGTGACATGACACTCATAGTATTATAAAAGCCAAAATCTTCTGTGGATGTGCATTAGGCCATCGGAGAGAGCCAAAGGAGCTAACCTGGAGCCCAGCGCAGCTGCGATCTCAAATCATTGACCGGCAACAGGAAGATAAATCTAACGTGTTTAGGGGAAGAAAAGAGAAAATACAGGTATTTTCACAATTTGTTGCCAGATTTTTTGTAGTCCTATACCCAAACTGTACAAATACAGCTGCAACACTTTCACCTTCGCTCTTGATAAATACATCTTTTTTGGTTGTACAGCTGAGGCTGCCTGTTGAGGGTGACAAGATGAAACACAGGGACACAAATTAACTGTGGACACTGTCACTGTGCAGGCAGCAGAGCAGGGTGCTGAGATGGAGGGACCCATAGCCTGGACACAGTCCAGTATTTGCTTTAGCGCAAAAAATATTTTAAAGCATTTTTGGTGACTTTCTTAAAACATAAATAAGTGAAGCACAGGCAGGTAAGACAATATTTTTCTGAGCTTCCTCTTTTCTTTGGCCTAAGTAAATAAGAGTGATTATTTTTATTTTAATTTTAGAGTTGCTTTTTTTTTTGGTTTTAGCAGAAAATAGAACTTGCTACCTAATGGCCCTTAAGTATGTAAAATTCTTACTATTTATAATTTGTTGATTTACTTTGAATAATTTTTCATAAAAGTATTGTGAAGACTTATACTTTAACCTTCTTCATCCTTGATTACTTTTCTTCCTGTATATTCAGGTTAGCTGGAGGTTTGAGAAAACACCTGTGGTGGTAGGGTCAGGGGGAGTTTAGAGGTTAGTAACCAATGTATAGAAAAGGAGTGGTCTATTTGAGGTTCATTGCAGAAAGGATATCACTGTTGATAAGGAAAATATGAGAAAGGGAGGCGTTTCTGAATTTTTCTTGAGAAACAGAACTTGACTTGGCATACTATAATTTATTGTAATATCCTAAAAAATGTTATACATTCATCTATTTCATGTTATTCTATTTTCTTTAATGTGAAAATCTTTATCAAAAAGTTCCTGTAGGATCTCAGTTGTGAATGGTCTTTGGTGTTTTTCTGTGCTGAGTTTCCTTTTCTGGAACTCTGCCTTCCCAGGTTTTCCACTACAAGCAGAAAACTCCTTCTCTTCAAACTACCTGTTTTGCTTGAATCAGATAAACCTAGAAACTGCCGCTACAGTTGCAATATCCAGGTCGGTAATTGCTGAGGGAAATGAGTCCCTCCAGGGTGTTCGCCTCGAGGCTCTACAAGTCGCTATTGCCAACAGCAGATTCAAAATTGTCAGCTCCTCGGGGAGCAGGTTGCAGTCCACGGTAAACACTGCAGATGAGCAAAGGGTAAATGGCTAGCGCTGTCTAACTGGGATACTTCAGCCCTTTCTTCTCCAGAGGAAAAGGAGCAACTGGAGGAACACAGTAAGAGATAACCTGTGTATCTATGCTAATGCTTTGTTTTATTTATTGCTATGGATTTACTTTACAGCACCTAATTTCATGTTTTACTGCAAGTGGTGTTAGAATACATAATGATTTCGTCTGTGTATTTATAACCTGTAAATGGCTGGGCAGGTTTCCATTCTAGGAGTGATTCTCTTAATGACAGTTAATATTGTTTGTCTAATGTACAGGTATTGTTGCATTTGTAGTTTATCCATTATCAGTTTTCTATCCTAATCTCTTACCTTTATGGACTACAGTCAGCACAGTATCTAGGCATGCCACCAAAATGGCACAATAATATTAAAAAATTAAAATTTTAATAACGTTTTAGAAATTTTCTTCTGATAGGAATAGTTAGGACTTTATTTTTTGCTTTTTTCTTCTCTATCTTCATTCTTTTTATTTTTATTTTCTTTCTCTGAATAACTTTTCTCAACAAAAATTGTCATAGTTAGGAATTTGCAGAAAGGCAATTTTGTACTAGACCCTCAGATCAGACTGAAGTTTCAGTCACCTTCAGGAGGACACATGCCAGAGTTGCGAATATAATGCCCCCAAGTGTTGCCTTCATCCCAGATGTTGACAGTGTCAGTATGGGTTATTGCATGATAACATTCATGTAATTGAGGAGACCCATTGCCTTTTAGTGCTGAGTAGGCATAAATTAGCCTGGATCTTCACAGAATCACAGAATCACAGAATCGCTCGCTTGGAAAAGACCTCTGAGATCATCATGTCCAACCGTTCCTGTCTACCCACATCCATCTTGTCAGAAGGATCTCAAGAAAACAGTATAATCTTGCCCTGTTCCTATCATTTTCCATAAGCATCCAGAGTTGGCCACAGGATACTGAACTTGATGTGTCTGCAGTCTGTTCTACTCCTGCTTTATGCTTTTATGAACCCAGTACAAACAAGGGGGTAATAGAGAGCACGAAGCATGTTTGTGATGTGCTGCCCACGCTAAAGCTGTTGCTCTCAGGGTCCCATTGAGCATTTCTATATGTTATCTCGCACTGTCAGAGCTGGAAATCCCATTCTTAAAGTGGGAGATTCTGAATTGCTTGATTTCCTCTTGAAAGGCAGAGGCAAATGCACTCTCTTATGCTGCCTGATCTGGAAAAAGTTGGTCTATGATACTCTTACGTATTTTTTACTAAAATTGCCAAGGAACTAGGCTTCACACTAAGACCAGCAATTGAGAAGTAGATTCATGCAACAGACAGCAATTCAAGGTTCTTTTAAAAAATACGAGCTTTTTCTTCCTCAGATACTAGGCAGTTTTTTTGATGAATAATAATAATAAAAAATATTGCTGCACAAGAAGCACCCTGAGATGAGGCTTAAAGACAAATTTCTTATCAGCCACTTAGGAGGTTTCCTATAATGGTCCTGAAATCTCCAACTGCAAGGCCAGATGAGTTTTTTTAAGCAGGCTGACGTCACACCGACAGAGCAAGTGCTGTGGTCTTCAGGCTTCCCTCAGAACCACCAAAGACAGCATAGATATAGCTGTATGTCTATAGACACAACCCTTTATGACTATTTGTTATAGGATACAGTGGACCAAATTCAGACCTGGTAGAAGGAAATGTGACTCTCCTGAAGATAATGGAGTTTCACCCCATTTTATTGTCCCTGAATATGATGAACCACAGTCCCAGCATACTAAATCTATAGGAATTTATTACTCCTTTTATAGGCTCTTTAAGATCTTCTATTTCATCTGAAGCTGGATATTTTTCTGGCTGTTTCATTTCTGTGTCTTTATCAGTGAGCTCTTAACACACTATTTAACATTTAATGTGATCTGATTCTCGGCTCAAGTATGCTTAAGTGAATGTATTTTCATTTTATGCCTGCTAATTTTGCCAGCAACAACAGTTAGCATTATCCTCATAACTCAGAGTCACTGACTTAGACAAGCAATTTCGCACGCTTTATACCATCCTGATGGGTCTCTAGGAACCCTCGTGACATCCTTCCTATTTCAGCAACAACTGCCTTTCTCATTTATTCAGGATCTTCAGACCAGGCTGTGTAGTGTAGTGTAGGGTAGAGACGACTTCACAGCTCCAAACCAGCTCTCACCTGCTTTGTCGCTCACGTGCGTGGTGGCTGGAGTGAGCCATTCTGGGCAACAGAAGAAATGGTGCTCAGATCTGTTAGATCTCCATATGTCCCCTCTCAAGACATTCCTCTGTTTCAGTGGCAAAGCTGGAGCATTTTTATAGCCCCTCAGGATGTCTGTTTAATTCAAGACGAAGCAAAGAGAAGGAGATTTTGCATTTTGAAAATGCCAGGGTAGAAAGAGTGATTTAAATTGAAGAATCCTATAATACTTCCAGCTGAATTAATAAAGCTCTACTGTATAGTAAAAGCAGATCTCAGTCAATGCATCAAGGACTGACAATCCCATTAGTGTAAAAACATGAGAAAAGGGGGAAAAAAACCCCCACTCAGTACTGATGGAAAAATCAAATTGACAGCCAGTGGAATTTTATGGTTCTGCATCATAACTTAAAAACACTTACTTATAAATATAGAACAACAGTCAAAATATGTGATGCTGGTTTTCTTTGAGAAAAAAGTTGCCTTTCTTTCTATACCATAAGTATTTTCCCAGTGTGATGTCTGAACCATGGATGTTTATTTCTCTATACGTAGCTCTAGTTAAGAAGGAAGAATACTTGCTTGGATCTTCGCAGCAGCAAGCTGGCTTATGGCTCTAAATAGGAAGTTTAAAATAAAAGATCTTTTTCAGCTGAAATCAACTGTCTCAGTCAGAACTTACTAACCTCCTAAATCAGACGTTGGGAGAAACATTGGAAGCCTTTTGGGACCATCTCACACACTCCTCTTTCCCCACTTCTCCTCTACCTGTTGTCTGCAAAGGGGATATGAAAGTGAAGAAAGCGACCCCGAAGTACCACATGGAAATACTGGTTACCAGGCATCACATTAAGACCCGCTATTTGGGTCTTCTTGGAAAAAGAAGATTTGAACCTAAATTATTTCCTGCATAAAATCCCACTGACTTCACAGGAATTATTTGAACTTGAGGGAACATTTAAATTTCATGATGATTCTGACACAGAGAAAGAAAATACTTCAGTGATATTGTTGGTCTCTGCTGAGAATTAATAGCCTTCTCTGACTTACATGAGGAAGTTTTAGGTAATTCAAGCAAGTGCAATATATCCAGAATGTTTCTTTTTTGATTTCAGAAACAGCTAATCAAAATTAAAATTGTATAATTTCACTGTGTGTGACTCATTCTTCACCTGCAGGGAGAAATGCTAAGATAATCAAAGCAAATCTTCATTGTGGAAATCCAACACTTCATTCTTTAAAGGTGAACTGATGTTTAATTTTTGACTTTCATTTTAATGTAATAATTGTGTTATCTTGAATACTGTGACTTGTACAAGGCATTTAGACAAAAACCTGGAACCTATTAAGAGCGTAGTTGAGGAAAGGTGGTACTTTGCTAACAAGCAGCATTTAAGATGCTTAAATTTTCCCTTCAACATGTTCCTTGTTGTGATGCAAGTAAATTGCAAAGATTATCATTCTGGGGGAAAAAAAACAGTTATCGAAAAGTCCCAGAGATCAGTCATCCTGAGAGCTGAACTTGTTGAGCAAGGAGTTGATTTGAACTGGTTGTTTCTTTTTGGTTTTGTTTTCAGAAATTGCAAATGGATGTAAACAAGCTGAATATCACATTGCTTCGGATATTTCGCCAAGGAGTGGCAGCAGCACTGGGACTGTTACCTCAGCAAGTTCATATCAACAGACTCATTGTAAGTACCAAAGGGATGTGTATAATAAAATGTACCTGGTTATATTGAATTCTCTTAAATTTATTTTTCTTTCACTATGGAAAAGTGCAATAAAATAGGACATAAAAATACTTTTTTCCAATATTTTTTAAACTGCACTACAGAAAAATAGAACTCTATTTCAAAATTATTTAAATTTTCTTTTGAAAGGCAACCATTCTCAATTACAGTCTAGAGAGAAATCTCTTTTGTGTCCTATTCATAAGCAGATCCCTTATCCCTTAGTTTTCATTCCAGTGCAGTTCTACATCACATTCATTAAGAGAAACTTATTCATGTATTGTTTCTCAAAGGTTGAATGTTGCTCAAAAAATACACGTGATTCTGCCTTTCAAAGGCATCTTCACAATTTATCCTCAGACTTTCCATTAGTAAATTAAATGTATTCTCACAGTATTAATATTCATGTTTTGCTACTCAGCTATAACAATTTATGCTCAGGAATTATCTTGCAGACTACGGTATCATATTTGCAAAAGATGAAGACAAATTTTCTCCTAGCAACAAAGACTTTTTAGAAACAATTGTCATTGTATGGCTTTCTGTGTATGGTTAAGAGCATTCATGCTTAACTGTCTTTTTATGACAATTTTGCCATGAAGCAAAAAAATCCAACATCATATGTGTATTGCCTGCATTCAATTCACATTGCAGGGGGAAGAAGAGCTATTTCATTTTATTCTACATGCAGGTTGAACATTAGAGAAGGAAAGTGACAGATTCAGCGTAAAAGTATTTCCTGCCTTGATAACTTGATAGGATTGTATACATCAAAAAGGATTATAAAACTCCTTCAAATAATGTCTCTGTGAGAAAGGATCGCACAAGAAGTACAGCAGAAAAGATCAATAGGAATGCTATGCAATGCTTTTTTAATTCACCAGCGATGTCACTCATTCATGACAAGTGATGCTATATCTCCTTTGTCCCCTGCATTAACCAGAATGAAAGGTTGAAAGACAATATTCAGAGAAAAGCACAATTCAGTGAGAAATGTTCCAGAATTTGGGATATGTATTTCAATGTACTAAGTCACTTAGTAGCTTTCTTACTATACTCTGTGGAAATTATATAAGTAAGCAGAAGAAAAATGCTGTTTATTTTTCTACTGATTCCATGGCTTTTAACTTTCTCCTCTCATTTGTGATCTAAGGGAAGAGGGAATGTCATTTTGCACCTGCATATAGCTCACAATACAGTGAGTACTATTAATTAGTCTTCTCAACATCTGTAAAAGTCTTCTATGAGTTAATCTTTTAATGATATAAGAAAGAACACAAAATTTTACCCTATTTCCTGTAAAAAAGAAAAAAATACATCTTAGGAGATGTTATTCCCACTTTGCATCCTTCTAACATGAGACAGTTCCTCTCATTCAGACTCCTACCAAGCAAGCAGGGCACATCAAAATTCATCTCACCTCACTTCAGCCTGGTCTAGGCCACTCTTCTTGGCTCTCTGTAAAAGCAGTATAGAGAAGGGTAACTGGAGAAGGAGAGGAATTGAGATCCTGATTATTTTAGGATGGATTAAGTAATTCTCTGGACATACCAGTCTCTCTCCACTGACTTTGGAGGTACTTTAGATAACTGAAGTGAGGTAAGCTGACTCCGTAGCAAGTGAGCAGCTCTCAGAAGTGATCAGGAGCCGAGCAGCCAGGATGTGGTTGGGCACAGGGAGAACAGAGGGCCTGCTGGCCTCTTACATATACCAACACAGTGTGCCAGGAAAAATTAACTGGGCAATTCCAATGTCTCCTTAACCTTTCCAGTAAGTCCTCCTCCCATAAAGCCCTTTAATGGGTAGAGGAACTCCTAAACAGAGGAGACACAAAACACTGGGAATGCCGTGTCCCCACGAAGCCTTGTCTTGCCTTGTGCCTGCCACCCAGAACCAACCACCTACCCATGTCAGAGACCAAGTAGGACCACAGCCTCAAATCAGCTTCCTCAGCTTGACAAAAGTTTCGGCCTTGAACTGACGCTCCAGACCTCAACGTCTGTTTTCACTCCATCTAATCCTGCCGATCTGAATAATTGTACCACTGAAAAATGCCCAATCACACCGTTAGCCAATGTCCTTACCAATCTTATCAAGAAAATGGACCAGCAGCACATGTGAGAGCACAGAGGGCAGATTTATGGTAAACACGTTTGAAAGCATCTCTTTCCGTGCAGCTCTACTGCTGAATGCAAAACTAGATAATTTAAGAATAGCAAAAGATGTCTCTTCTTCACTTCAGTAAAGATGATGATGCACATTCAAGGTGAGGGGAAGGAGGTGGGGGAAATCAAGATTGTCCTGGTTTGAACTGATCTGTCGTATCCCATAATGATGAAAAACAAATAATGAGACTAGTAAGGTTCTTGCCTGCACAGGCAGCAATGCAGGTTGTGGCTCCATCCTTACCTTGCGTATATGAAACTCGCAGGGCTGGACTCTACATCACAGCCTCAGCTAAGTTGGCCATAGCACTGGGGGACCTGGGTTCCTGCATCCTTTTTGGACATCAACACTGTCTGGAGCACTGGTCTCAGGTGCTGTTCTAGTCTGCCACAACCAGAGGAATCCTCCATCAGTCTCCTTGCAACACAGTAAGCGTCACTGATCTCTTTAATACAGCAGTCCTTGAGCTACCAGGACTGCATCCAAGACAGCAGGGCAGAGGCTGATAAAGGGGAGAGCAGGCATTTTCAGCTTACCTGTTAAACTATTCTGGTCTTTTCATTTTGTTCTGCCATTGTAAGGAGTTGCACTGCAGTCAACTAAAAGGATTTCGTATGTTGTTGTATGTGTCTGCAATGTGTTGACATGGGATTAGAAAGCAGTGCCAAAATATCACGGCATTATACTAAGTATTCCTGTTTAAGGACCTGCTTCTAAAACAGGGCTGTGTTTCAGCTCAGCTCAGATGAACTATCTGCTAAAATACCTGCTGGCATTTTTCCCTTGACACCATCTCATGGCTCCTCCCCTCACCATGTTACATTAGCTTGTCTTGTTTAACTGTACTAGAATTAGGGAGAGGGTATTTTGTCAACAGCGAACAAAATAAAGCACACACGTCCACATACAGTATTTGCATGTTCTTAGTCACTTGGGATTTAAGGAGTCCAGGCATAGGTATACTTCCTCACAGAGCATGTTGCAGCCTTTATATTCCATGCTTTTGGCTTTGGAATTATAGTTACAGCCTACAGACAGCAGAGATTATCTAATCTCAGATCCTTCCTATGATTCTGCATTTTTTTTATTTTCCTAGGAAAAGAAGAACTGTGTGGAACTGTTTGTGTCCCCACTGAACAGAAAGCCAGGAATTGCTGAGGCGCTCCCATCAGAAGAAGTGCTGCGTTCCCTTAATATCAACATTTTGCATCAGAGTTTATCCCAGTTTGGAATAACAGAGGTCTCCCCCGAGGTTGGTTATCAATTTTCTAACTTGTATTTTGTTACAGATTATGCAGTTATTACATCCCTGGTAGTTTTCAGGCTAAGGTTCTCAAGCATGAGGCAGAAAATGTACAAGCTAAGATGGCATTACTGCTGAAAGGCAATTATACAGTTAGCCCTGTTAAATTACTTTAACAGTGCCTCATTAGGCTACTTAAGCATTAATATCTAGGTCATCCTCCTCAGACAGCTAGGCTACTGTTGAAATCAGAGTTTAGAGCCTAAGCACGCATCAATTGCCTTAAAGGAAGTGGGCCCAAGGACTTTTGGTCTATTAATGCAGGTTGTCAGGTATAAAAAATTCAGTAGAGAGATAAATGAAATGTAGATGTCAGGTGTGAGCATTACTACCTGTGTAACTTGTGTCTGACATGATTTTGAAAAACTGAATTTGGATGTTGTACCCATCCTTTTTTTCTATTCTCAGAAGTGAGAGATTTTGTTTATCTGATCCAAAAGAAGGGCAAAAATAAAACTTGTAGCTATTATTTGTATGACTACAGCCATTTTCTGGGGAAAAAAAAAATCTATTTCAAAGCAGAGACTACACTGCTATCTCCACAGTGTCCCAGACATTACCAGTGAGATGGACATCTAATTCTGGGCTGATCACTTGAGCTACACACAGCAAATGAAAAAACGTTAAGGCCTTTAGGAAAGGAAATCACTGAGCTCATGGACATGGTCAAATCTCCTTGCATTTTATTTAGCATCTTAGAAGCTCTTAACTGCACATAAAGACCCTCAGAATTCAGTGTGAGGTGTGAGTAACTTCAAACAAGTTATCAAGAATCAGTGTTTTCCATAGCAGCTCCCATTTTGACAGAGGAGATGTCTATGTCCAAAGAAATGGAAGAAAAGTAGAGATTCTGATGAGGTGTGTTTCCTACTATGGGTAAAGAGCTTCTGTTTTTTTTACATCCAAACCTAAGTTTGAGCCTTTGCTGAGTTAGTGCTGGCTATGTTCACCTGGATTTCAACTGATTAGAAATGCTTTCACTCATTTTAAATATTCTAACTCTATTTAAGAATCGGGAAGATGTCTTTGGTACAAAAAAATGAAATATAAAACCAAAGTCAGTTCAGTGTAATTTTACATGCTCTACTACAGCAGCCACTGCGAAAACGAGCAGATTCTCAGGTTTCAGCTATTCTAATACAAAATAAAGCCACACAGTGCTGTCCAAACATAAAATCAGGTCTTTATATCACCCACCATTGACCTGGGCTAAGCTTCCTTTAGGTCAGAATTTCCTTTGTTACTGAAGCATATGAGCCTGATGGTTGTGATAGCTGCAATTACCTGCTCCAAGTACTTCAGTTACAAGTAACACTTCAGGTAGACATTGGACAAGAACATATATGAATAATAGATGGAGAAATGGCATCAAGCTATGAAGAGATGCTGGAAAAAAACAGTGCTGAACTCAAGACCTCATCTATGTTAGATGCATTTCAATAAACTGGAGTGCTCAGATATTTGAATTTTCTCTCTGGAAAAAAATCTAGACAACTGGACAGAATCTTTTAGAAAAAGTATTATTAGAATGAGAGTTGTGCAGAATTTAACTCCTTCTAATACTGTTGGAGAATCAAGAGGTTATTTTAATATTTCAGTTGCTAGCAGATTATACAGCTAAGGCTCTGATCCTGAACAAATTATGCAGCTTTAAACTAGTAAGTATTGTTTTTGCCTCTCAACTGTTGGTTGACAGTCGGCTTAACATGAGACAGCACTGTGCCCACGTGGCCAGAAAAGCCAATGGCATCTTGGCCTGTATTAAAAACAGTGTGACCAGCAGGTCCAGGGAGGTGATTATCCCCCTGTACTCGGCACTGGTGAGGCCGCACCTCGAGTACTGTGTTCAGTTCTGGGCCCCTCACTATAAGAAGGATGTTGAGATTCTGGAGCGTGTTCAGAGAAGAGCCACAAGGATGGTGAGGGGTCTGGAGAACAAGCTTTATGAGGAGCGGCTGAGGGAACTAGGGTTGTTTAGCCTGGAGAAGAGAAGGCTGAGGGGAGACCTCATCACCACCTACAACTACCTAAAGGGAAGTTGTAGAGATGTGGGTGCTGGTCTTTTCTCCCAGGTGATGGAGGATAGAACAAGGGGAAACGGCACCAAGCTGTGCCAAGGGAGGTTCAGGTTAGAGATACGGAGGAAGTTCTTTACTGAGAGGGTTGTCAGAGGCTGGAACAGGCTGCCCAGGGAGGTGGTGGAGTCACCATCCCTGGATGTATTTAAAGAGCAGGTAGACGAGGTACTTAGGGATATGGTTTAGGGGGTAGACAAGAGCGGGTGGACGTGATGATCTCGGAGGTCTTTTCCAACCGAGCAATTCTGTGTGTGTGTGTGTGTGTGTTCAATAAATTGTTTACATGTGTAAGACTTCACAGAAAACAGCAACTAAAAAACTAAAATCTTTACTAGCTCAACTACTAACCAGTTATTTCTTCTTCTCTAAAATTGCTCTAAGAACAAACCATGCTAAACAAAATAACAGCAAAGACAATCCAAACAGACAAAACTTTGAAGGAAGATATAGTTATATAAAGCTTTACATAGCTTTGACATTATTTTATCCATGTTGTGTGTTTATTCCTGAACCATAAATCCTAATTAATTGATGAGCTAATAAATTGTACACTCTTCCACCAAAAATTCTGAATGCTTCACAACCAGTATTGTATGCACACTCACAGTGTATCTGTGCAGAAAGCAAGCAAGCATTACCCTCATATCTCCAGATGGGTGGGTTGCATAGAGGTGTTAGGGCTGGAATTCATCTCCTTTTATAACTGCCTATTGCAGTATTAGCTGCCTGAGGCTTGAAATTCTGCTGGTTCTCTCTACAGTCAACAGAAAGACAGAATTCCCTCCAGCGTGCAGTTCATCCCAGCCGTGAAATACCTCTCCCAAGATTGCTTGGTTGACTCTTTCTAACAGGCTTAGCTTAAACTAGACTCTCTGCTGTAGAGGATTGATAGTGGGGGAATTTACCTTGTCCTAAGAAACTTTACCAATATTATGTGGGAGAATCCATGTGGGAAGCTAAAGCTCTCTGCTTAAGGTCCTAGACCACGCAATACCATAAACAGCAAAAGTCACAGTGGATGTAGGTGACTGGAAGTACATTTCCATTCATTTCAGTAATAATTTGCCAGTTCACATCTGCTAATGCATTAATCACTGATTGTTCTAGTTCCAATTAAATTGCCTGTCTCAATATTATCTTATCCTGCAGTAGCTGAAAGAGCAGATTTCCTATTTGCCTTTGCTGTCAGAATCACTCGAGTCCTTTGCTGCCTGCTGCAGAATGGATTGTGTATCTGTGAGAATGTGAAAATTTAATTTGCTGGAGTTGTCGCCCTTTTAGTGTTCCAAGGCAATGGCAACACCTTCCATATGTCCTTTTTCTTTCAATGGCCTATTGTAGTTGTAGCATTTGCTCTTTTATTGTGGTCTAAATTTTGTGTCTGAAGTGGGATTTAGGATTGTGCTCTGCCTCATGGTGTGTAGTAGGGCCAGGAGCAGACTTCAGCAGAGCAAACTACTGAATTGGTGCTTGTTAGTGGGACTAAATTCAATGACTTAGGCAGTCGATGTTATTATGATGAGGGAATCCTGACTTCTTACTGTCTTTAAATTTTGCTTAGAGAAAAAAAAAACTATAGGATTTCAGAGCTTAGTGGAGTAGAAGAGAACTTAAAGTGGTTTTGAATGACAAAAAAACTAAAGTTACAGTAAGTAAAATAAGAGTTACTGTCTTTTGAGCGATAAGCTAACTGCCAGCAGGGAGATGTGACTCTAAAGAGAATTTTCCAAAATTCATGTCAAAATTGCAATCCCAAAATGAACCATTACAGCCTCTTTGCACAAGGCTTCTGTTGGTTGTCTTTGAAGCATGCAATATTAACTTCTTAGAGAAGAAATCAAAGGAACCAATCATGCACTTAAAGCATACAGAAACCATTAGTCATTGTAAGGATAAATGATCAAAACAAATAGCTTAGAAATCACAACAGAGACAGACAGACCAACAGAGGTGCCCAGGAACAAAGCAGAGCACGAGGATATGCTCCTGTGATCAGGCAGATGCAATGTTACACCTGCATGGGTGCACCCAGAGTAGAGCAACATGAAATTGCAGCATGAAATCACAACACACATGTAAGGTAGAGCCTATGGGGAGGTTTTGTCATAGGAGATGTTAAGTGGTTATTACCCAGTGTCCCAGGAGGTCACCCATGTTCCTGCAAGTTTTCACTGAGGTTGGAAATTATTTCTTGGCAGACTTTTCCTAACCCACCTTAGCTAACATTGTTAAAATAGCAGAAAAAGCAAAGGAACTCAGTGGGAACTTTGTTAAACCTTTTTTGATCTTAAGTTTGATGCACAGCTCCCTGTAAGGTTTCCTTTGAGCTCAGAACTACAGCTTGCTGTGCTTTCATTAGTGTTTCAGCCCAGGGAACTAATTGGGGTTAACTGACCCAATCTGCAAATTCACGTATTTTCCAGTGAAGACTTACTTTTCTTGGCAGCTCCTGATACCTTGGCAGGATCTTTCAGTCTCAGATTTTACAGTCACTACTTCAGGTCAATGTCACTCTTGTTATCAAAAGCTGGCTGCTCATTTTACTTGTTTGTAGAAATAATCCATTAGTTTTCCATAATAAGACCAGAAAGGCCAGAGTGGATTTTTAAGGTCTTTTTTAATAAAAAAGGTTTCCAAAAGTTCGTTTTTCTAAACACATGTTCCAGTTCAGAGCAAAGCAGATACTTGTGCAAGCACTTTTCAGTAAGGTTAGCAACAGCATGGGATTGTTTAGAATACATTGATTCTTCCCTGCCTTCAATTATGTTGAATTTAAGCTGTTTAAATTAACCTGGCTAATTCTGCTGAATGACTCACCTGATTGCACTCCTCAGGGAATGGAGTCAAATACGGGGGGATGATGCTTTTGATGTTGTACATGATGATGAGCTTTCCTTCCTGTAGCCAGGTTTGCTCTGGGACCTGATGGTGCCTGAGCTACTGGAACTCCCCTGCCAACCGCCCTGCATCAGCTGTGGCTTTTTGCATCTTAGTTTGACTTTATCTTCCTGCCCTCTGATGGCAGTGGTACATTCCCACTCCTCAAACAAAAACTGTGCAAAAATCCTTAGTGGATCCTCAGGCAGGAAAAGACTCTCCGGTGAGTGAGAGAAATGTGGAGTAATATCAGACAATTGAGACACAGCACATCTCCATGTGGGAGGCTCATTGCCTGTGCTTACAGACAGAATTCCTCTCTTTTTTGCTTTTCTCCTAGCATTTGGTCATCTTGCAAGCTTGTTTCTGGGTGTCAGCAATTTGTAGTGAGCATGGTAGTTGCCGTCCCTCTTATCAGTTCTCCCAGGCTGAGGAACAAAGTTCTGAATGAGCAGCACTGACATTTCAGATAGCAATTCCTTATCGTGGGTGTAAGATGACTCAGTTACTGCAGGTCACAGCCTCTTCTGTCATTAGGGAGCAGCTTAAGTAATGATTCTGCTGTCCTGTGTACTGCTCAGTTAGATGCAGGAAAGAGATTTCCTCAGTTAGGTGAATGCACTACCTCACTATTTCAAAATAATTTGTCAGATATATTGAAGCTGTGGCACAATTACTTTTTTTACCCTTTTTACAGCATTCATATTCTTTGAACTTTATTTTTATAAAAACAAATCAGAGAAAGATGTATCCTGAACACATGTACCATCAGACAGACATCATAGAGATTAATTCTCCTAGCCTCAGTTATGTATACAAAGTCTATTATAAAATATTTGAAAAGTTTTGTGACACTAATGAATTACAGTTAATTAAAAATCTCTTAGTCATTGAGTCAAAAAGTCCTCTTAGTTCTTCATTTACTTTTTAGTGCATTTGTCCTTTCAGTGAAGAGGTACAAACACCCCCATTTACTCACTTACAAAAGGTCAGCATGGCCAATTCTCCTTCAACTCTTGCATTTTATCTAGATTTCCTCCTGAGAGATCTGAAACACCAGAAAGCCATCAGGTAATATACCCAGGGTCAGACACTTAGTTTATAGTTTATAGATGCTGCTTTCACTGTGGAATTCCCATGGAGCTCAACAGAAGCAGTCCTGAGTGCAGAGCAGCTGCAGTGTCGGGCTCTGAGCCAGTACTAGGATCCGAGTCCTGCGCTGTGAGCACAGCAGAATAACCTTGCTGTGCTGAGGTAGCAGATTGCATGGAGAGCTGCACCCCGTTAGAGTGGGAACACTCTTTGAATATGTCTAGGAACAATTTTTGCAGAAATACTTGGCAAGATTTCTAGCTTATCTTTGAAAGCCCTGGTTTTTGCAGTTGCTCGCTAAACACAAGACTGAAACTTATAAACCTTGTTAAACTGTCAATACCTACAATACTTTTAAGCCCAGACCATCAAACACAGTGGGATTACACACACACATGTACTAGTTTTGCAAAGTCTGTTTCTGTAGTTTAGCAGAAGGAGGTAAAGGCTTTCCATTCTGGTCCCTAGGGCTATGACTTCCAAAGCAATCTTGATAATGCTTTCAGTTCTAAAGCTGTCAAGTCCTGGTTATACCCATGCATTTTTTTTTAGTAAGCAAATCTCTGTAAATTAGCCATTTTACAATACTGCTCTGACTGTTTGTATTTTCTGTCAGCATGATCTATGAATTGTCTTGCATCTGCATTGACTTTAATCTGCATTGTCCTGGACCTTTTTAAAACAAGCAGGGCACAAACCTGTGCTGAAAGGAGGACCATCAAAACTGTATTGGGATCCAGCATGCAGCAGGTTTCTGTCAGCTTGTCCTCTTCCCCAGGCCATGATCTCCTCCTCAGCAAGCCTTTCCACATGAATTCAACTTCGTCAGGACTTTTTGTGTCTGGGAGGATGATGGACACAAGGAGTTTCCTTGATATATGAACTGTTCAAAAGAGCAGAGTAATGAGAGTCTAAGCAGACTTTGGAGCATGAAGTGTACCATGTAACACAGGTCCAGCGGGCAGCCACTCATCTTTAAACAGAGAAACTCTTTCCTCTGTGGAAAGCTCCCAGTCCTCTTACACGGTGTTCCCAGAAAGGAAAAAAGGCCACTGTGAAATGGGAAGACAACTCAGTAGTTAAAGGAGAAGTTTAATTAAAGCCATTAGGGAATTTCAGCGAAGGTGAAATACTGAGACCTCGAATATTTACAGTGGAAGCAGAAATTGATGGTGTTTTTACTCAGCCTGAGAACTGTACTGAAAATAAACCATTAAGATAAGACAAGCAAATAGACTGACATTGGGAGAGGAATATCTACTGAACTGCTGTTGCAGAAACACAAGATGACATACTTTATTCTAAATAACATGTTGCAATTAGACTGAAGGTACATGTACCTTGTTTCTACTACCAAATCTCTATTTGGAAACCTAGTGAAATTCTGGTAATTTAATATCCCAACCAAGTCCCCACACTGCAATAAAGCAAAAAATAAATGCTTTTGCAATTATTATTATTTCATAATCCCCAGGAGTTCCCCGGGAGTTCTGGAAATTTTAGCATGCACAGCTGTTTTAGAAACGTACTATCAGAAAACAGCAGGAACCCAAAGATAATGAGATTACTTTAAGCATAACCAGAATGATAGATAGACAGATAATAAGATTACTTTCAGCATAATCTGAATTTTTTACATATGCACATGGATGTGTGTACTCTAAAGTTGCCAGTGTCAAGGCTTCCTGGCTCAGGAAGTCAAACTGGGCAAGTCACCTGCTCTTCGCTCCTGTGTCGAGTGTAAACAGTCCTGAGGCCAGCGCATGGGTGCTGGGGCTGGAGATAAGTGGTGGATAAAAAAAGGCAGAGCACTGCCCTTTTCTACCTGGCGAGCCAGGTAATTTCCAAGAAAGACTGCAAGTCTTGTTTGCTTGCCTTCAAGCACCCCGTGACTCGTGGTGGAGGACTATCTCAGCAGCCACCAAGAAGGTCTTAGATCACCTCGCGTAGCATTAGGATCCCTGGGTTGCATACACAGGCACAGGTGGGGTGCATAGCCAAGGTGAGTACACAAATAGCAGCGTAGTTCAACGTGAGTGCCATATACCGTGGAATGTGAACTATATCAAAGCCGAGGAGGGTGATTAATGCCTGACGAGAGCTATTTAATCTGCGCACGCTACTGTGTAACTTTTTTTCTCTTCCTCTTTCTGTCTTACTGTTTAAAAAAGAAAAATGTTTTGCAAGGCCAGCATGAAGCAGACAAAATCTGGAGCAAAGAAGGATTTTATGCGGTTGTTATATTCCTCAGCATCTTTGTCATTCTAGTAACTTGTTTAATGGTAAGTTTCGTTTTTACCTTTTTATGCTGTTCTTTACTTCATGCTTTTCTCAGTCCGAAGGATAGAGTCACACATTCTTTACATGAGAGATGTTTACTCAAAGCTGTTAAAACCTCAGCTACAAAGTAAGAGTTGGTCTTTTGATAATGCTGTGAAGCCAAAGTTTGGAAAACTGCATTTCTTGATATATTTTGAGTCCAATTGAAGAATGTAACTAGAAGTAAGTTGAAGAAATAAATAATGGGCTCTTAAATCTGCAAACTAACTGTGTAGTGACGTGAGCAATGACTTTTCAACCTTCTCACTAAGGTCCCAAGATCCCTGAAGTCGCATTAGCTGCCTGTAGTTCAGTTTTATTGGATAGTAAAAACAACATCACATTGACACAATATTGCCAATGCACAGTTGTTAGTGTGTGTCAGTATTCATGTACTAAATATACAAATTTTAAACTGAAATTACTAATAAGTACATGAAGGAGTGATCATATTTTTGAACAGCTTTGCCATTCACATTGTGTGAGTTCAGTGGCCAGTGAGTTTCTGGGCATTAGACATTCTTATAGACTCACTGAATGTGAGATGTGCAAGGATCACACAAAAGGTGAACAGAACTACACCACCGCTGACTTTCATAGGGTAATTTTTGGGTTTTTTTCCAATGTTGTATCTCACATGTTTTCCTTACTCTGACTTACGTATTTCTTCTGTGGCACATAAATATAAGAGTTTACTGAATTCAGTGACAATTCTCTGCAGTTATGAACACATAGTATTTTAGAGTCTTTTAAGATATTTTGCTTTTAAACACATTCAATTTTCTTTAACCTAGATGGATTGCTATCCTGGGTTTGCATGGATAGTATCATAGAATTAGCTGTGGGTGAGTTGTTCTGGGATGCATAAAAGAGGACATGATCTCTAAGATCTGCATTTGTTTTAGTTCTGTTAATAATTTGGTTATAGTATTGCATCTTACTCATGTCACATTGTCTCTTGCTGGTACCACACTTGTGAAAAATGTGAGCAAGTTACAGTAGGATGGAGATAAAAGAGAAATCAGAGATACATAAGACATAAAATAATTTCATTTATTTATTACAAGGAAAATGAGAGCAAGGGGAAACATCATAGTTCTCAAACATGGAAAGATTTCAAAGGCTGTGTTAAGCTAGAAGATAAAATTTTGTCCACTACAGATAAGAAAATAAGCAAATTTTTTGAAAGTGTGATTTGGCTGACTCATTAGAAAGAATTTTATCACATGGGTCACTAGACCCTGGTGTGCATTGCTTGGAGAAGCTCAGGAATTTTCACCCATTAAGATTTTAGGCTAGCACCTATCAGGAATTGTTTGTGTATGGCTGATGTGGAGTTTGGGCTAGTAGACTCCTTGAAATCCCTTCCAGAAGGACTTAGTATGATGCTGTGGTCTTTTCAGCAGGCATTTCCCTGTCTGTCCCCTCCCAGGTCCAACCTGCATCTCTATATGTGCTGCTTTTTAGACCACAAAAAATGGCACTGTCTCAAATTGTGCCTGGACCTGCTGATACATGGAGTATGTGCAATTTATAAGACTAACAACAAGCGTACATTGTTTTTCAACCCACTTTATGTGTGTCAGAGTGGCAGATTTATGAAAAGTAGGAATTCAGTATTTCAAATCCAGCCATTTCAGTCTGTCAGACCATTCAGCTTTAGTGTAAGACCTCAGGGCTTATCCTAAGTGGCTTTGGCTGTAGCCACCATATGAGACCACCAAAATGAGGCCTGTTTTTTGAAATTACAAGGTAAGCACCAGTTTGTCCTTAAGTAGTTATTTATAGTTTAGAATGTCCAAAACCAGAAAGCTTCCAAGCATCTTTAGATGACTTGGAATTGTCCTTTTAAAGCATTGAGTAGGAAGTCTTGTAAGTGATGATGACGATAATCAACAGCGTTCAGTGTAAGGCAGCCGAATTGTCAGAGTTGGTGCTTTGTCCTCTGTAATGTCTACAGACATTGTGAAATGTGCAGCCTTGGCTTTTAACTGGATTTTACAAATCATGATGCTTTCCTGCTCTGAGAGCGCACTGTGTATTAACAGGTTTTAGGCTTCTTAATGCTTGGCTGAAATTTAACAAATATCTGGCCTTTATACATAAAAATCTACAGTGCAGAGTATTGCTAAACGATGAGATACAGCAGCATATGACCTATATTCGGATTTCTCAATTGTACCTCTGAGGTCTTTTTATGCATTTACTCAGCCAGTCCTTGTTGTTGCGATATGAGAAACGCTTGCATCCCAAGAAGGATCCATCATATTTAGAAGCCAGCACACAGCTCATTGCTATCCTCATCAGTGGGTCTGGCCATGAGCTCACATCCACAGGGAACATTGGACATCATTTATAATGTATGCCAAGCAAAGTGCTAAGTAAGAATAAATATTTTTACTGCTCCTATATGTAAAACAGGTCTCTGTATTTTTTATTTTACACAGAGAAATAATTGAGCCATCACCAAATTTAATAATTAACACAATATTTGACAGTTGGTTAAATTATTTGCTATTACATCTTTAGTAATTTTGCCTGTTTAAATAAACCAGTATATTTGCATATTCTTTTTTTTAAATAAAATGCATGTGCATCTGTTGAGTAGTCTGGAAGAATCACTTGCAGATTATGAAATATTTGTAGCTAGATGTGATAGGAGTGTTTTCTAAATGTTTTTGTTTTCCCCACTAAAAAAATTTAGAAGTAGAAATTTTTTTATTTACAGTAATGAAAGACATCCTGGCCTATAAAAGATGTCCCTGCCCATGGCAAGGGGGTTGGATTAGGTAATCTTTAATGGTCCCTTCTGACCCAAATCATTCTATGAACATTACTTTGTCAACAAATTGTGAGGAACTATATTTTGACTACTGTCTCTGGTGTTTTATGAATTATTAACAGTTATTTGATCTTGTGAGGACATGGTTACTTAAATGATAAAATATTCTTTTCAGCTTCATGATGTATTTTGGAATTTCTTTAACAAGAAGAATATTGAATAACAAAAAAATGCATTTCAGCATCCAATCTTCACATGATCTGTCGCTTGTTCTTAAAAGTTTTGTGATTCATAAAACGATGCAGGACTCATGAAAACACTTTGATCATAGAATATATAAAACTACTATCAGCCCACCAACTTCATCTTTTGCTAGTTTAAAACTTTAAAGCAAAATTAACAGTACATATTTTTCTCATACTGGAAGAGTATTTAAGCTGACTTGAAATTAGGGGTTTGTGTATATAATAGTCCTAGATTGTTTGAATTCTTTTATCTCGCTTCTGTAGAAATTTTTATAGTGCATTCAAATCATGGTATCCAAATGCCTCCGAGTAATGCATCAAACAACATGACTAACATCTGTCACATTTTTGTTCTTTCATCACTTCCCTGGGGTTTGAGGGGACTTTTTTCTCTGATTTTCTTCTCTTTTATACACATGTATAATAGCTCTGCACACAGCCTCACACACATGTTGATAAGTATTTGTTAGAGCGAACACTTTAATTAGAGTGAGCTGTCTTAATTTCCATGCTTTCTGTGAGATTTAACTATACATTCTGGGTTACACCACAACAGTCCTCTAAATATCTTCAGGCAGATGAGTTCTTATATTACGGCTCCACATAACCATTACCAAGATCTTTGTTCTGGAGACATAGATGCCTCTTTGGGATTTCCTGTCAATCTCTGAAGATGAACAAAAGCAGTTTTCACTGGTATTTTGAATGGGTAGGTAGGAGGTACTGGCGAAGCTAGCACATAACGTGTCAGCTTTCCTTTGCAGAAATCTGAGCAGAGATGTAAGGAGTGAATGTCATGCTGTCAGCACCCTGTCATTCTTCCATATAGGCTAAGTCAAAGAAGAGGCAGAAAGAAGAGTTATTTTCCTTTTTGGTCTGTGGCTTTGAACCCTAGGTGTAATATATTAAAAAAATATTTCAGATGTCACCCCTTGTGAGTCCTGGAAAGTAGTACTTTGTGGTGTTCTGTTGTTCCATGCCTCTTGATTATCCTCACAATGAATCTTCTGAGGTATCAGTAAAATGATAGTTTTCCTAATTTAGGGGCTTCATATTTACTTCCATCCATGATGTCTTTACACTGATTTGAAATATGAGTACAACTAAGTGTTCCCTTTGCATAGTTTGGTGATTGGGTTGACTGCTATCTTTTGGGCCATTTCTGTTTTTTTGACTTTCACCTGGAATTTGTTAAAAAAAATGATGGCCCTGACCACACTTTCTGATGAAAGTGCATTAGCTCTTAGATCATATGTGGTTCTTTAGCTTTTATTTCACAGTCTGCTGATGGCAGGTTATCTTTTTTCCTAGGGTCTAATAAAAGAGTAATAAAAAGGATATTAAATAATACTCAGCCATATTTTTGGAAGTCAAAAACATAATTCCCTGGGTCTCCAAGGGACAAAACTTGTCAAAATATATCAGAACAAGAAGGTATGGTTAACATTCTGATGATGGTGAATGTCTGAGCTGTATATCTGTGGGTTACCAGAAACAAATGAGACCAAAGCAAACAATGGAGGAAAAGAGGGTTAAAGTATTTCAAGCCCCTATTTTCTTTACTGATACCTTAGTCCTTGCTTTGCAGTAGAACTGGCTTTTCCTGCAAAATAACAGCAAAGAGCAGCTTATCTTATCCATGCAATCTAATTCTAAACTCTTCTGAATGAACAGATGGTTTACGTAGCTAAGTCTTGTTTAATGGGTGTATTGCTAATGACATTAGGTCAGTTCCCAGATAAATCTCTAATGCTAATCCTTAAAAAAACAAATCCATCAGATATATCCAGTCTTCACTGGAAAGCTATGGAGTGATAGAAATTTATATGGTTCTAGCAGGGCAAAAGCTGTCAAAGAGCCTCTGACTTGCAGCGGGAAAATGCTTTGTTCTAGGCTTTGTCTTTATGGCTTTGCAAACCAAGATTCATTTCAAAAGCTTGCAATAGTAGATCTCATAAATTTCATAGGTTGTAAGGCACATTTTGGAGATGACACAACTACAGCTCAGAAATTGTTTTTTGCGTTCCCCTCAAGAGAGAGAAGATGCATTAAATAGGCGTAACATGGGTTCCTCTGGATGACATTACTTACGCTACCCATCACCCCTTACCAAGCCAGTGTACAGCATCATCAGCGAGAAGTTTAGTGGAAGACGATCAGTACAACTTCCCAGAAAGCTTTTGCTGCAGTATCTGATATCCAAGTTCATAAGCAATAGGTGGACAGAGAATCCTGGTATTACAGTATGTTCAGATGTTAATGTCTTGGTAATGGTAAAACACACTTTTCTGAACAGGTGCTTATATAGCTTTATAAGCCACATGCTGCTTCAGCTTTATTACATAATAGGTTATGTTTCTCTGAGGATATTGAGGGATATCCTTATTGTGAGGAGTATTTCAAAGTAGTAGAAGCCTACCATTACAAAAGTGCCACTGTTCAGTCATCAGCTTCATGCAAAATGAGTAAGAACTTTTAAGGACATCTGCTTTAAAACAAATTGAGGCTGCTAGAGTTAGACACATGTATCTGGATATATCATGAGCATATATTTTATTTTGTTTGATTGCCTCTCTTGCATTAAAATTATTACAAATATTTCTATTATTACTCCATTTATCAGTATTTCCTTCTTCACAGTGTCTTTTGTGACTATTTTCCATTCTATGTTATTTGCCCTTTTAATGATACAACTGCTGGTATTACGATAGTTACTGACTCACAATAAGAACTCTTAAAATCTCTACTGCCCACGTGTATACACTGTGGTTTATGTAATGGGAGTATTGATCCTGTTGTGGGAAACGCCATGTAATGCAGCTTGTGGCTTACCTTCTAGGAATTAAAGCCACATATAGCAATCTTATCCAGCATTTGTGATACCTTCCTTGGCTTGTTTACCATGGAATTAAGACTGGGCTTTCCTTTTTATTTCTGTAGGTTCTATACAGATTAAAAGAGAAGATCCAGTTGTCACTGAGACAAGAGAAGGAAAAGAAGCAGGAGATTCACCTCTCACCCCTTCCCCTCCAGACATCTCAGTCTAAGACCACGAACAGCATGGTCCAGCCCGAACAGGCTCCAAAGGTTGTCAATGTTGTAGTGGACCCTCAAGGCCAATGTGTTCCTGAGCTAAAACCTCCTCTGTGTGCCAGTCCGTCTCCTTTCAGAATGAAACCTGTGGGGCTTCAGGAAAGGTAGGCTGCTGCCAGGCACATTCAAGGTTTATTCTGCTTTGTTATACTCATGCTGCATGATTTCATCTGTGCCTTTTCTGTCGATGAATGGGAGATGTCACCATACAGACATCTGAGAAGTGGGATTTTGGTGTGTTAATGTCTTTCTCATGGGTATTCCCTCCTTTCCTTTTCATATGAGTAAAGGTCCAGAACTTTGGGCTGAGATTAACTGTAGTACTGCAATTCTTTTTGCTAATTTATTTCTTTGCATTTCCAGCAATTACTCCAAAGAAATAATTTTACATTTTTCACTGATTTTTGCCTGTTTTGATCCTGGACATCCTGGCAGAGGGCACAAGGGCTGGTTATGTTTTGTCAGCAAAGGATGTTCACATTGTCAGGGAGTCTCTAGCACATGGGAAACTTAGGAAGAATAAATACTTACACCAACAAAGCACATTCACCTACCTCATATAGTGTTTCCATTATCACCTTTAGATAATTTTTATTCTTAAATTGAGTTTTCCATGATGGTTGGGATACAGTCCGAGTTCTACAGGCTTTACAAAAAATAGAAAGAAGTGGTTAGTAATGAAACTGACCCTTGTCTGCAGCTCCTCAGAAATACTTGAGCACAAAACCTTACCACTCATTCTACTTTTCAAAAACAGGACCATTATGCTTGTTATAGAAATAGTTATTCTTCCCACAGGAGAATGCACACTGACATCTGCCTCTCCTCTGTTAGAAACCTATATAATTTCTTGCCTGATGGCTGCAGGCCGCTTTCATAAAGCATCAGTGCTTTGAATAACTAACGTGGCGTGCAGCCGTGCAACTGAACTCTTCTACCCCTGCACAGATGATAAATGAAAGAACAGACACCATGGAGATATGACAGGGAAATCAGAATGAAAAGAAGACTGAGTGGAGCCAAGTGGAGGACTCTCAGAGTTGAGCAGTAACCTTGATTCATCTTGAACCGTGGGATTTCAATGACAAGAGATTTTATCAATGGCTTTATGAGCCATAGACAGAGCTAAGGGAGGGGGATTAATTCTTCCATGAGTAAAAGATGCTGAAAGGCAGAGCTGTCATAAAATACATAGTGGTATCACTGCAGCTAAAAAAATAAGGAATGCAGAAAGCAAGTAAAAACATTTGGATAGTTGCTCTCATTCCACAATGAAAAATAAAGCACACAAGCATAGGGATCACATAGCTAGTTTATAATACCTAGTACGTAACATAGCATATGTAATAGTTGAGAAAGATTGGGGTGAAGGAATTTGTAGAGGGAGTTTGTACTTAACGACCAGAGAAGAAATTTTTCCATTTCTTAAACAAACAAGCAAAAAAAAATATCCACCACCACATATAGAAACTCAGTATTTAATACTCCTGAACCAAATTTCATCCTTTGGAAGGACAAAGTTCTGAGTCAGACGTGTCAAAATGGAGAGCTGAGATACAAAGAGGAATCTAAACCTGATGTTTGATCAAATAAACCAAGCATTTCAGCTTATTACTAAGGAAAAAGAAATTAAAGGAACTGAGCACCTCAGTGTCTACTGTAAAAGAATACTAATAGGCCATTGTGAAAAAGTTAAAGCAATTGTGGTAACATCCCATTGTACAGTTCTTTTTGTCATGTTTAACACGATTATACTTTATCACCCCAAGTCCACTTCTAAGAGACAGTGACTTAAGTTTATTTCAAGCTCAGTGACACGAAGGCCTGGAGGTGTGAGGAAGAGAACTTTAGGGAATATGTTGTCTTTTCTTCCTCTGAAACAAACAGCTATTATTAGATATATTTCTTATTTATTTACTATGTCCTGTACTATGAACAAATTTGCACATATTTTGACACACAGAAGCACTGGAGGCAAAAAGTAATAATGCAGCATCACATTTTGCCTCAGACTTTATCTAGTGACCAGGTATGCAAACAGTTTAAAACCCCTCTCCACCTTTTGCCCCACAACAACCTTGCCTTAGCAGTGGACCTTACAGCATGGATCTGCACACTGCAAGCAGCACACTGTGCACAAAACTGCTTGCAGCCCTTTTGCTGTCAGTATGGCATAGGATCAAACCTGGAGGTCCTCTCCTGCTCATAGCCACAGTCTGGGGGCACATATTCAATAATGTTTGCTACCCTGATTTTGGTTTCTGCCAGGAGAAGCAGCTCATGGCAGGCTAGTGTCAGTATGGGGGCTTCTTGACAAACAGCACTGAGATTCCTTTGGCCAGGTGGCTTGACAGTGGTTCCTGAGCAGTATTTTCTACCTGTCCACACTCCCTGATTTAGTTCCTTAAGTGTGATCCATAGTCATGAAATGCCTAGTGTGATCCAGACCAAACTGTATCTCTTAAAAGAGAAATCAGTGGACCATGGGCCAAACCAGGGAGGGAGCCAGCCACTGTGCCTAGCCATCTTGATGGGAAGTTTGTGACAGTATCTCTGAAGGATGAGGCGAAAAAGCTGGATGATGCTTGCATCTCAAGCTCTCCCTGCTCTGCACACCAGGTGCTGCTTTGAGGAACATATCTAAATGCAAAAATATGGTGGAATTGAGTTTTCACAAAGCACCATGTCAGCATCTGACCTTCTGAACCTTTCCATTTTTAATAGGAATAGAATTGGCTGGTACAGGGGCAGACAAATTGTTAATGGACAGCTGTCCACAGATCAAAACGTTTCTGGGAGTTTGTCCAGCTTCTTCAAATGGATTGTGCTTCTCCGTGCCAGAGCCAAGTCCATGTACATTCTTTTCTGCATATCTGGAAAGGCTCTTACTCAGCTGTTTCTGTAAGACACAGCTTCGCGGGCAGATTATGCAATGTTTGCACTATCATATGTGTAGAATGCCGCAGACGATCTTCATGTGACACGCATATACCCTGGGGCTTGGTGCCTTGCTGAATGCAGCTGTGAGGGAGCGGGGTGTGGGGCGAGTGACACCTAGAGCCGGTGGCCAGCACTGCCACCTCCCCCTGCGCACGCCGCCACCCCAAGCCTGGTGTCGAGGTGTCCTGCATCTTCTTCTCTTTGGCTGTCGCTCTTGGAGAAGGGAAGGTGGTCACACAGTCAGGAAGGGAGGTGGCCAGTGCCCTCAGGAGGCAAGTGATTTCCCTGGAGGCTGATATGTGTGCCCATATGGAGCCTGCCCTTGGGGAGGGGATGGAGCTGTGGTGGCCAGGAGTGGAGGTTGGACCCAAGAGGTGTGCTGATGAGTGGGCTGTAAGAACAATGAGGCCCTGACCACTTTATATTACAATTAATGGTAGCTGCTGGGGCAGACAAGTAAAGGGCTGCTTTCAAAGCCTCCTGGCATCCTCTGGATCATTCAGTGCAGAACACTGGTGTTTTCACAAGTGCTGCTCCTTTGCAGCAAAGACTTCCATCACACACAGTGCTGTTACTGACCGAAGGAGTGGGAGAGCTAATGTTGTTCTCCTAGGTGTCTTTAGTGATGAATTGTCTCAATATCATAGCACCAACACCTGAATTTAGGATGTAAATTATTCTTTTCTCTTTCATAAGCATATCCATGAATGTTGCATCAGCATTTATTTTCCTAGTTGGGTTTTTATAGGTTTATATGACTGAAATATACTTCTTCCTTCAGCAGAGTAAGGCTTCATTTTATTCTACTGGTTAGCCCAAAATTCATCTCGATATGAACAGTCTTAGCCAAAATCAGATCTGGTGAAGTGGGATGTAATATGTTAAATTTCATTCTGACATGTCAAGCACTGAAAATTCTTAGAACAAGCAGTGAGTTGTTAAAATACAGGCATAGTGGAGATATAAATATTAATAAGTTACCACACCAACACAGTATTCACTTGTTTTACTACTGGATTAACTTTTTTCCCAGCCACTGCTGCTGTGAGTCAGTTCTGGTATTACTTGTGACTAGGACAGCTGTATTTCAAGTAACTAGTGCACCATATACTCTTTTGTTCAAATTAATTACTATCTAGCATGAAAAAGTACATGGAAGACAAGAAAATGTGGAAAATAGCCATGTGTGTTAAAAAACACAAACAGTGGTTTTGGAAAGTCTTCTTAAGCATTTGTATTCAATCCCAGCCAAAGAGGCCTAAAACTGTGGCTATTACATCTAAATGATCACTGGGAAAAATCACAGCACTGTTTTCTCAGTGTGTTACATATTCATTGGAAAATTTTTCTGTCTAAAAGGGAGATGCTAGGGGCATGCAGGACTCTCATTGAGACCAAGTAACATTTTACATGTGCTTGGTGCTGATTTTTTTTTCTCTGCAAATAAATACAAAAGAGTGAATAATATAACAGAAAAAAAAAGTTTGGCAAATAGAGAAAAAAACTGGCAGATAAGTGATTTTTTTTTAAATAATATATGTGAAATAAAATAATTCTGCAACGATATGGAAGCACTGCTGGGACACAGGAAAACTGAAGATACTCTATGGAAGGGAAGGAAATGCCAGCATGAGCAAAACTGGAGGGCAGAGGGCTGCTCACAGACATCATTCAGCCATACATTGTGCAGATTACTCTGATAAGTGTGCAACCAAGTTTGCAACCTCTAGAGAAAATCAGTTGGTATCCAAATAGAGAATAGTAGGCGAAAAATCAGTTAAATCAATGTCAAGTGTAACTCCCTACAAACATAACAGATAGCACTGAATCTTGGCTTGAACTCTGATTGCGAGAACCGAGTGCGGTGTTACTTTTCCCCACAAAGCAGGGCAATAATGTAAAAACCCTATGCCGCAGGTAATAGACTGTAACCAATGAGATTTGTCTTACCATCATGAAGACACCTGTAAATTGACAGCAGAATTCTTTTTTCCAGTTCTAAAAAGTATTCCGTGAATCTACAGTGAGTATAATGATATAAAATTTTAAATATTACATTATAAAGCATTATAGTATTATAAAGCTGCTAAGTTCTCATCTCTGTCCACTTCCTTATAACATGAGAAAAGAGATATTATGATGAGAAAGAAAGGCAATACTTTTAAAAATATTTTTTTTAAAATCTATTCAGATAACCCATAGTTCCCGGTCTGTAGGACTCACTGCCAAAAGGTAAAGTTTAAATCAGGAGTGTATTAGCAAGAGGTATTCACACATAGTTGCACAACTAATGAGAGTAATTATTGTTCTCTGTCTGCCTTTGGCATCCTTTCTCAGAAACGTCTTGTATTTGACAGCTTTACAGAGAAAATCATGGACAGTTTACACTTCAGGCTTGGAGGTAGAAGAAAATCCCTATGTTAATACTGATAACTATTCTCTTTTATTAGTTATTCTACATAGACACACAAATTAAATTATTGTGCTGGCCTGTATAATTTCTGTGCCCTGTCAGTTGCCATCTGGATGACAAATGCTGTGGATAGCAAACACTGACTGTAGTATCTTTTCTTCTGGTGTCAGAAAAACAATCGCTGTTAAAATGAATCATTATAGTAACAATACTGTATACCAAATAAATACTGTGGTTCAGCCTCATAAGAAATGTTAGGAACATGGTAAAAAACCTGATATGCTCTTTGCTTCATTAATATAATAGCAGCTGCATCTCAGGATATCACTGTTCAACCCAGTCTCTGCTCTAATAGATGAGAAAAATTCCCAACAATTCCCTCTGGTTTTTTTCTGATTTTTAGATCACAGAGCACAGTTGCTGCAAATATAATTATGGTGTTGGTGATCTGTTATCTTCATACAAAACTGTCCATTGTGAGTAATCATTTCAAGTAATGCTCAGAGGGTAGCACCCTGAGGTTGGACAGTGGTAAACATGCCAGGTTTTCTAGTTTATGACACAGGCATGGGAACTTAATATATTTACAGGAAGGGGCCTTGAATTTCCTGGCTAAAATATACTAGCTTTGCATAGATTTGGAGGATAAATTTACCCTATTGTGTGAAGCTGAATATGCTTTCTGCATTCTTAATTTAAATCCTAGGGATTGTTTTCAGGAAAATGTCGGTGTAATTGTTCAAATCACAGCTATGTGCCAAAACAAAAGTACTAGCCAGAGAACAATTTTAGGGTGATATCCTATCAGAAGGAATTTGCAAAGCACCAAGGACCAGTAAACTGAGTTTGAGGTGGGAGGCAGGAATTCTTGCGCTCCCACCCATCTCTGCCATTGACTGACTAGAGCATTTTGGATGTGCCTCATAAACCTCCTCCAGCCATGCTCCTGACTGATAGAGATCACTGGATAGAGACTTGGCTGGCTGGCGTGTCCGTCTGGAGAGATATGGCAAAGATGAGAACCTTAACCTGAAGTACAGTAGAAGTCCTACATGCTACTATTTGTCCATCATTTAAGGAGAGAGAATACAATTTAAAAAAAAAAAAACACCACCTCACACCTTCTGAAGGACCTAAAAACGCATTTCTCTCATTTGGCAGACCTCTCAGCTATATTCTCTCCTAGTCTGTAAGATGCACTAATAAATTCAATAGACCCATAAACACTTATTGCACTAAGGCCAGCCAGCAGAGATTAGTTTGTGTCCATACTGCCAAACTCCCTTTACCTCTAAAAGAGCAGAGGCTGGATGCAGAGTGCCTACTGGGAATGGTTTGTGCATGTGCTGGTTCCCAAACTGTGCCAGTGAATTGCTTTGAAGTGGTCTTGTTGGCAAAGACTAAAAACAAGCCAAGGCTGCAAGGCTGGAAAAGTAGCAATATCAATTACTGAGTTTCAGGGCCTGGGATCGTTTCCTGGCACTGTTTAATTTCTTTTTCTAGATGTAGATTGCACATGAAGACATACATGCACAGCTGGTGTAGCAGCTGACATGAGGGGAGCTGTCCTGATCATGGGCAGCTGCTTATGGGCTGTGCCTTTTAGTGTTTGCATCCAACACAAGGTCTCCCTGCAGCCCGGCACTGTGGCTTCCCTCCTCCTCAGGCCACCTCAACATCACAATGTGGCCTCTGACACCTGCACTCTGGGTGACAGGGTAAGGGCTGAAAACCTGTGCTACCGAGGAGGGAGAAACAGGTCTAAGTAATGAGGAACATGAAGTGGGATCCAGCTCTGAGCGTCCTCTGCTCAGTGTCTGAGAGGTCTCTTTCAGCACATGGATGCATGACTAGAGAGAGGATAATAGGTTTCCTCCAGCTTGAATTTGTGTAGTGTTTCTGTTAGTGCGCAGTCACTCTGAAAACTTTTTACAAGCTCTGGTCCTCTGAGTTGCACAAACTTCTGTCAAACCCATTACGGACGTCTTTTCCTATTTGCAGTATAGGAAGAGGGCAGGAATGTGGATTGTCCCCTTTCTCTGGAGGGGAAGTGAACTCAGGCAGCAGCCTAACAAAGACCCTTTAAAAGCCATATTTAACTATTTGAGTTCTGGCTGGTTGAGAAGGTGTTTTGGTTGTGGTTAGAGCTTTCTGAAGCAAAACTCTGTGAGAGTTATGATCTGAATAAATAAATGCAAATAACTATGTACCACCACCCAAACTACCACCCACAGTCCATTCCTGTGTCTCTAGCACCTCTTGGAAATTACTTCAGATTAGCATGCGCAGACAGTACATTTCTGCTCCGAGCTCCATCTCTGCTTTAAATTGACCCGCATCTTTTTTTTTTCCTCTTGGAAAGAACTGAAAGTTCTTCAAAGCATGTGACATTGATTTCTGGGAGTGGATAATTCAGGCAAATCAGGCCACCCTTGTTTGGAGAAAATCTTCTGGTGCAACTTCGTAGTCCTCTTCTCTCAGATGCCGGGGAGCGCTCCGTTTAGCATGCAGCCCATGCCTACCCTTGGATTTGCCTTTACAGTCTTGTGAAGTTTAGTCAGGAATTTTGTAATAAATTTATTGTATTCCCAGGTCTCTTATCTGGCGTTTATTCTTGTTACTCCAGTTGCTACTGGTTTTAGCTTGTAGACAGGAAACTGCAGTGCCAATCAGTGTCGTTCCCAAGGTGACAGGAAACCCTATTTGGTCGGATGTTGATTGTGCTTGTCTTTAGTGCTCCACCCATCACATTTTCTTCCTTTTTGGCTTAAGTTAAGACAAATTAATCAGTGGCCACCATCTGGTAGACAGTTTTGGTGGTTTTGCAGTGATTCGTCCAGCTGATCTTTTGAAAAGTAACACACGGCACAAGAAACTGAGGGGAAATATCCATGTTAATATTTAAATGCTTCTTGAGGCCTAGCATCAGATGGGCCATTATTGCCCTGGGCACATGTGTGATTTCCGCTGTGTGAGTAATCCTGCCTTGTTGAGCAGCGGCTTTGCGTTTTTAAGCACTGTTTGGTCAGAGGGTTAAACTCTGATGCGGCTTGGTAGTGACTGATTTCCTCAGCTCCTCTCTGCCTCTGCTTCATTTCTGTGGTCGACCGTCCTAGGCAGGATTGCTGTGACCACTTCACCAGCCGTGCTAACGTGCAGGCAGAGTGGGACATCTGGGAACGTGACACGGTGCACATTAGCTAAACCTGAATGCTCTGAGTATCTCGGCTCAGCCCGTAGCAGGATGTGTCCATCTGTGACATTTACAACCAAACTATCGCCTTTTCACAAGGGCGGGTTGGAAATGTCCTAAGGGACAAAAACTGTAAGAAGATGACCGGTTTCATTATGAGCTTGAGTTGTAAACAGGATAAGGTATGTTTCATTTCATGAGCCCTCCACTAGAACCCACAGGTAGTGGTTTCAGCAATATAAGCAACCAAAGTAGAGGGGAGCATCCTTATCAGATATACAGGCGGTTGATATTTACAAGGAAGACTGATTTTTCAGATTTGGGGGCTTTATAGAAAAATGTCCTTGAATGCCTTATTGATATCTGAAAAAGACTAATGCTACAAATAAATACAGAAATATTCACCTTTCCTCTTGTTATGGAGTGCATTTCTCACTGACCATGCCGTTGCTTCTGGCCAGCTGTTCTGCAGGGTAGCCTAAAGCTAAATTTATCTCAGTTGTCCTTAATTTAATATGTTAGGAACAGACACAGAACACAGTTAAAGGAAAAAAAAATTGAAGTGCCTCCAAAACTGCAATGTAAAATATCCAAATATATCTTTGAATTTCAAGAAGCCATGTATTGGGCAGTACTTGCACCCAGCTTATATTGTAGCCACCAGTTAATAATCAAGGCCATGAATCTCTTCTTTGAGTGCAATCATAATTCATTTTGTTTCTACACATTGTCAGGAGTACACTTACAAATTATAACAGTTGACTAATTATACTGCTTCATTTTGGAAAAATCTAGTTCTGGAAATTCAGCAGAGATCTCTTGCAGAGAAAGAGCAGGTATGTACAGACAACTTAACATTGCTAACTAGCAGAAATGCCCCTTGTTTGCAGATACATGTTTCAAAGAATACCACACATAAATCTGTGTGTCAGTGTACCTCTCAGCTCTTGTAGGAAGTTCTCTTTAGCATTTTTATTAATATAATACCTGAGAGCCTTGGTCACAGCTCAGAATCCCTCTGTGCAGGGCTCAATATGCACACAAAAATGAAATGATCCTCTTTCCAGAAAACTTACAACCCAAACATCAGACAAAGGTAATAGATGCATACAGACAACCAGGCACGCCTCAGGAAACAGAGAAGCAGGGATGGCATATCCTCATAGCAGAGATGAGGGAGCCAGGAGTGCACTATGGGAATGGCTCAGCACAGGAGAGGCTGCCTAGAGGGAGTAGCTGATTTCTTACAACATTGACATTTTGGCCAGGTTCTTGCTATTTGTGTCTGCTTTGATATTATCACACCCAAGCTGATGCATCAGTTTGGTTTGACTTTAAACCTTAGCAGAGTGCATCCAAGGTGTTTCAGGAACTCTTTTAATGATTTTCATACTAAGGCAAGTGAGACATTAATTGGTTAAGTGACTGATCCAAGATGATATTGCAAATCCATGCCCTATCTTCATAAAATACCTGGACTTTTGAACTCTTCGTTCAGTTCTCTAACCAGGGGAGCCTGTAAGAAGCTACAACTGTGATATTTCTTTCTGGGACAGCAACTTCCCTTATGTTCCCTATCAAAGAATATACTTTTGATGCTTAACAAACAGAGTGTATTGTTGTTATTAATTTATGGTAGCTATAATTATCCCTGTTATGTTAATACTGTGATTTGATAACAGGAGCAAAACAGAACACAGCGACTTCAAATAACTGCTCAAATATGCGATAGGCATCAGAAGGGGAAGTACTGTATATAATTCCCACACAAAAAAATGTCGTTAAGTACAATGTTTCTCTAGGGAACTTGGTCTCGATGCTTCGGGATGACCAACAGCAGCTCCCTGGAAAGCCATGCTGCCAGTGAGACATGGGGCCAGTGCTGGGCAGGAGGCAGCTGAACCTGCCCTTCCGCTTCCCACCGTCCCCCTGGCAGCCACATCTCCTGTCTTTGAGATGTCTCAAATCCTTCCTGAGTTGTAGCAAATTCCACTGGAGAACTGCTGCATAATCCAGAGGCTTTCAGTTCCTTTCCCTGGATTTGATAGTGGACGTAACAGCATAACCTTACAAGAAATGAAAGAAAGCAATCAGAATGGCAGGAAAGTACACAATAACTAATAAATCCAATTTGCATGGTCTTGTTTCACTTTAGTTTCTGCTTAGCTTGTTTTGCCTCAGTGGATTTATAAAGGTATCTGGGAAGAGAATTTGGCCCACAGAGCACAATACAGAATAGGATTGTGAAAGAAGGTGGCATTGTAAAAAGCAGAAAGCTGGTATTGTAATTAATCCCAAAGCTAATCCTGTGGCTATAGAGAATGCATTTGCAATTTACTGATAAGACTAGAATAAAATAAATGTTCTCTTCCTCATCACAAGGATTTTCCCAAATGTAAATGGCCTAAATATCCTTATAGTCCCCATGTCTAGTGTTCACTATTGCCTGGCTCCCAGCTACAGAGTTCAGTGTCCTGGGAGAGTGCACAGGTCATAAGGTGAGCTAAGAAAGCTTTCTGAAGGAAAAAATCACAGAAAAGATGACACAAGACACAAAGATTTGGAAGCAATCTTTGGTACAGGACATTCATAAACTACAGATTGCCAGAAGCTGGAAGGCATACTAAAAATAAATAAGTGTTAATTTAAGTAATTGGTAATTCCTGCTTGCTTTGTTCTTGTGTTCTCTCCCTAAACCTCCTCTTGCTGGCCATTGTTGAAAACAGGATACTGGTCAACCTTTGGTATTACATTGTACACCAAGTTTATGTTCGTGTTTCTACATCACTCCCTTCAATGTATGTTAATCTAACCATGTTACATCATTAGCTGTATGGAGCCCTGTGTGTTCAGAGCGTTTGTGCTGACATAGATGGGCCAGAGGTCTGGATGGGAGGAGTTTGGTTTATCTTTCAGATATGACTTCTCCTTTCTCTTTATTTCATAATGCAATGTGCATTTAGAGGAGCACTGCCTTTATCAGAGTCCTCACACTTCCCTCCCCAATTTAAATTCACTTCTATGAATTTGAATAAAGGGATTTAAGTTTCTTAATGCCATGAATCCTTTGCTAATAGAGAATTATGAATCTGAAGCTATTACAATTATTTCACTATGAAATTTCCAATCTTTACTGGCTGATTGATGGTATGTATGAGGAAAAGTAGATCCAGAAAACCTTTGGTCTGGCCCATGCCTTCATCTCTGGGCACAGACACAGATGCTTTTCCCTTCTCTAGAGGTCAGCCTACCCCCCCCTCTCCTCTAGGAATGACTCTGTTGAACGCCGGCAGTGGCCAGGGCGGTGGCCTTCAAAGGATCTGCTGAGCTCTGTAGAAAGGAGCTCCAGGTCACTTACCTGTCTCCTCCTTATTAGCCACTCAACCCTAAACAAATCTGTATAGCTTGGCAATACCTCTTTTAAAGGTCTATCTAATCTCTGAAGCACAAGATAAAGTACTCCTTGGCATTCAAAAAGACAGCTGTCTTAAAAGCATTCAAGCTTTGCTCCTTTTCAAATTGCAAGCCTAAGTGGATTTCCTAAACTTTACTTTCAAAGGGAATACAGGCCCTTTGCACATTAATATACTTGTTTGGGCGAGCCTTCCAGTAGAAAGAAAGACTGGAAAGCCAGGCTACTTAAGTGAATCGAAAAGAAATAGCTGGGAAGAGAGGAAGGTTTATCTACCTAGCTTAGGTGTCAGCTCTGGAAACTTCAGGAGCAGCTGAATGGCAGACCTAAGTGCACATACATGGTTCCTGTCTCTTAAGAGCCTAAATCCCATCATCTCGCAGTGTAACTTAAGCACGTAAGTCACTCAGGAAATGAGACTCCATCCTACAGAATGTATGAGCTAAAAGGACTTCTGTTCTGTACAGGCAGTCTTAGATGCTTTGCCCACTGTGTGAGTGAGTGGAGCAGTTTTGCCGGCTCCCTTTAGAAATGTCCATAGATGGCGCAGCTCTGTTGAGCAATGGTGTGGGTCTGGAGGTATTGCATTCTTCAGGAACTGCTGCTGCTGTGCAGTATTTTCTTCAAAGTGCACTAACAATTCATTTGTCTGCTTAGAAATCTTTTGTGTGACACTTGCAGTAGTTTAAAGATAATGAAGACCAAGTCAAATAAACAAGGAATGTGCTTTTTTATTATCTTAAGGTTGACAGGGTGTAGTAAACGCCTCTTTCCCAGATGTTCCTTCCTGTCTTTCCCAAATGGCAAACTCACCAGGAAAGAACTCATTGTACTGATTAGTCTTCAAGTGACAATAAAAAATAATTTTCTCTTACTGATACTGTCTGAAGATACTGCCCATTTACATTAAGAGCACTCCTACCCATGTCTTTTTCCAGGTCAGCTGGTTTTGCTTAAAGCTTCAAAAGACTATTAAAGGATATTAATGTGTGAATAGATTATGTATTTGCTTGTTTGGATTTAAGAGTTGTAGATCATATTCCTTAAATGAGCAGCAGGTGCAGGATGCTGGTAGGGTTTGTGCTTAAGAGATTAATTAGTATAGAATACATGAAGCTAAATGGACTTATTGATAAGGCTCCTGTTATGAAAGAAAAACAAACAAACAAACCAACAAAAAACACAAACCAACCAAAAAACCCCACAAACGTTTTTCATCTAAAAGCTGAAAAATCTAAGCTCAGACCATTATTTATTTGTTTACCATAGGGCTGACCAAGTAAATAGCAAAAAAATTTAAGTAAAGCAATCTTAAAAAATTTGCTTCCTAGAAGCTTAAAAATTTACTTCCTAGAAGCTATGGCTGTAGTGTTGCACTTCTCCCTTCTCATTTATTAGATCAGTTCTCTAAGACAGGCTACAGTTGTCTGAATACTGCAAGCAAGCACCCTCTGGGCATACTGTAGTGCTCGGCAAAAAAGTGAGCCTTGTATATGCTGGGAAAAGTAGTCAGAATTTTCACCTGGCCAAGAGATCTAAATGGGAAGTGATAGTCCCTGGCTACAGCTCCTCCAAGGTATCATGGAGATATTTATGAATTGAAATCACAGAGGGGCAACTCATGCAAGTATGGCAAAAAATACGTCACAAATTTTAATTTTTTTTTTTAATTTTCAAGCACAAGATACAGTGAACAGAATATGTTCAACAGTTCTTGTTGGGTTACCTTAAACAAGTGTATTATCTGAACTCATTAGATTGTGCATTTATTTAATCTGTGCAGCCCTAACAGCTAATTGTTATTCATCTCCATTTTCTTTTCCCTTTCCCTATTCTTTTAATCCCCTTTGTTTATATTCATTGTCACTTGGTTTAAATTACTGTATACATTAATTGGAAAGAGAATAGGTCATCCGGTATATTTGCGCAATGCGGCCTCCAGCATGAAATAGAGCAATGCTGCAATGCAAGGAGATAATAATACCAATAAACAAGACTGCATTCAATTAAAGCTCTACCATCTAAAGCAAATTAACCATAAATTAGTAAACATTTATTCAGCTCTTTGAAAAAAACACCACAAATAAACACAACAAATTAGCATCTTCATTTATTTTTACTTCTGAATGTTTAACTCAGTTTTCAGTCATGCTGCAAACACGTATATGTGAATATGAATCAGAAATAGAGCTTTATGTTACCATTCAAATTTTATTGGAGAAAGAAGTTTGCGTGACCAAATGCAATTTGATTCTAGAAATAATCTACAGGAAAAGATGGGAGGTTGTATAAGCTTTGCATTTTTGAACAGTCAGTTCCCGTAGCCGAGCAGCGTAGCCTTATCGAGGGCAGAACAGGAGTGAATTGGCAGTACATTAGAAAGCGTGATTAAAAGAGGGAAAGTTGAAACTACTCTCATGTCAGCTGTTTTCCTCTACAGGATATTGAGCCATTCCTGTCCTAACCAGATACTGATTGCTTAAAACTTAGTCCAGAAGTACTTGTCAAAACCGTTTCCTCAGTTCATTTTGACATGCTGAGCTGTGAGTAGATCCTGAAAACTGTTTGCAGTTTAGTGCTGGAGGTATTGGCCTGCTCTCACTTGTGGCTGTGGGAACAAGAACAGACCCTCTTGAGAGAACACGAAGTGCCTCCACTTTCCAGAAAAGCTATTTAAACTTTATAGCTGATGCTCCTGATTGGACTCAGAGAGTGTTGGAGAGTGCTGCCAGAAGCTTTCTTGTAGCTAGGAAGCTACAGAGGATTGGAAGTCTTGCCTCACAGCATCCCTTCTCTTTTCCTTTCAACATCCGTTTTTCGAGTGACAAATAAGTGATAAAAAATAATAATGCAGCACTAGAATACTACAAGGAGATCTGTGTGATGAGTAGATATAGCAGATCTTTCCAAGAAGATGCATAGGATCAGTGTACTTCATCCTATGGCCTCCCTTATAATCCTGATCTTAAATATTCTCCAGCCATGGCTTTCTGACAGTAAGTGTTTTGGTGTTATACCCAGCTTACCCCTTTGCATTGTGAATGAGCTCCTCTGGTTGATAAGATTGAGCTGGTCACACAGATGGCTACAGGATTCAGCTTGGGTGCAGGTGACTCTGAAGAAAAATAGAAATATTATAAATATCAGTAATATTAACAATTGAATTGCTAAGCATTGTGGAAACATTGGGCTGACACCTACCTACCTATCTGTCCAGGATCTCCTCTCTGGAGAGGAAAAAACAGAGCCAAAGAAAGGTTAATCTGTGAGAGGAGTAACATTTTGAAAATGAGGCCAGAAGCCTATAGAAAAAGACAGGTCCACTGTTCCTAGGCATGATAGGAGGTCAGTAGGTAACTTCTGGTGTTTTAAGTAGCACTGGTATGTCAGGGGACGGCAGGAGAAGGGCAAAGATTAAGTTTTGACCAGCTGCACACCAAAGAGCTGAAGGTTGAACTCAGCTCCAAAGAATAGTGTGCATTTTTTATTTTCATGCATAGTAAAGTTGCCAGAAAATGACCAAACAGGAGCTGAGTGGAATTGGTCCTTCAAGGTATTGGGATGTATCAATTTAGACTGGCCATAATGCATATTATCCTTTAATGCAAAGTAAGTCAGTCATTTTAAATTCCTAGTTACAGATTTTCTACCAAAATCAGTTTGCATTCTTCTGCTGTTATTTTTTAAGTAAATGATTAACAGAAACAATCTTGAATCTTGAAATCAGTTGAAGAGCAATTTCCTTTAGAGAAGAGTACCTATGACAATTGATTGCAAAATGACTTAAGATAACTTAAGAAATGACACAGATTTAAGGAACCTGATGTTTTAGTCTTGTTTATAACATTGATTCTTCTTTGTCTTTGTTAGTTGGTTGACTGAAGGTTTTGATTTTTGAGTACTTCAGTTTGGGTGTGAGGTAGGTTTAGTTTGTTTAAAACTGTTGATAACTCCAGATCTGAGAGAGTTCCTAAAAGCTGTAGCATTTGTTCAAGGGAAAACCAACTGCAACCCAAAGTTGTTAGCAAGCAAAGCAGAGATCATCTGGGAAACTGAGTTTTCATCACGGACCTGCCAAACATAGCATCTGTATAACAAGCTTCATAGGGTACCTAGGAATGTAAAAATTAAAAGTACATTATGTATAAATAATGTACATATGTGCAAATATTTATTAGGATGACATTTACATAGTTACAAAATGAATTTTTAATTAATTATTTTCTCTAATACTTATTATATTGATTGACCTTTGCTGAAAGGATGAGTAAATAAGAGGATAATTCATTAATGGGTATTATATTATCAGAACTTGTGAGGTTTTCTATCAGAATATTCTCTAATATGTGCTGCAGCACAAGGGAAAACTGAAATTTATGAGCTCTACATTTCCAGGAAAAGAATGTAGACATAGAGCAAAAATGAATCTTCTTTTTTCAGATCTGGGTGGTCAATAATGCAATTTGACCACATGCTTAGAAGACTTGTTTGAGAGAGTATAGTGATGGTCAGAAAAATCCCAAAAGATTACCACACCCTTTAATGCAACCATACTCTCATTCAGCTTTACTTTCCCAAGACATCCAGTAATTTAACCAGTACAAAGTGACGATACATATTTAAGGTCAGAATTTACAGAGCAAGAATCATATATAAGCATTCATGAAAAATATGTAAACTGTTCTTAGGCGTTAGAGGCAACTAACAGTGCTGTGAATGTTGCTTTAAAATTTATCAAATTATATTTCTCTTGAAATGAGAATCATCTCTTAACCTTCTGAGGACTGACTGTAATGGATATTATAAATCTGGATTTGCGAAGAAATGCCTCAGTCATATATTAGATCTGTGTTACTGTTTGCCCAAGGCTGAAAGAAAATGGCAATATGTTCAGTCCTTCGCAAAGATTTCTTTTTAACCCCTCAGTATTTCTGCTTTGCTACTTTTTCTTTTTTCAACTCCGATTTTTCTTGATGAAGTCAATGGGAGTTATGCAGTATCCCACTTTTATTTATTTTATATTACAACACAGGATTAATAGCAACAACAACATTATGCCCTTTTCTGATTTACTGTGCTTTTCATACCCCACTGCAGCTTTTACATATCACATTTGTTCATCTACATAACCATGTTTTCTTCTGGCTATTTGCAAAAGTGGCGGGAAAGCTGAGACCTATATTTTTCCATTGTCTTTTCTTACAGATTTATATTTTTATTCCTTGAATTGCTCTACTGAAACATAAAACTAGGTAAGCAGAAGTCTGGCACCAGTAAGGTTGTAAGTGGCGGCAACCACGTGCCTAATTGTGCCCTCCCAGTGTAATTGCAGCTGAGCAAAATGCACTTGAAGCCAGTGCATTCGCTGATGAGAGGGACCAGCAAGGGAAGAGCATCAGGAGCCATGCCTAGACCTAGTCTGTAAGCACCAGAAATATAAAACACACAGGGGAATCACAGTGTTTTTCACTCCAACCCTGCAGTAAAACTCAGGGAGATTAACCCTGCAGAGTGTCCCCTGGTATGAGCGGGATCTGAGGACCCAAAGCAAACTCCTCAGCAGCCAGAGCAGCCAACACTGCTCTTCCTGCTAATTAATGTCTTCCTTCCACCTGCACGGCTGACACAGCTCCCGCCTCTGCCGCACAGAGGCTCCGGCGCCGGGACGAGGGGTGCCCCCGCCCCCGCCTCTGCCGCACAGAGGCTCGGCAGCAGGACGAAGGACCAAGGGTGCAGAAGGAAGCACCTCCCACGTCTGCAATGCCGGGGTCGGAGGGCAATGGCTCTTGGAGGGCAGCAGCAGTCACCGCCACTTCCAAAACCACTAGAGAGAATGAAAAGCCGAGGACCAGGAATCTGGGCGTTGCATTTTTCAGGAGTGCTGAATAAACATGGGAATGTGTATTTAAAGAAATTACCCAGCTTAAATAAACAACTGGGTAATTGGATTTTCATAATCACCAGCTATGGCTTAATTTTAGGGTCAGGGAAAACCTGGAAATGACCTCACTAATGATTAATAGGCTTTGGTAACCTGGTGGCCCTCTGAGGTGGACAGGTGGAGCTTCCTTTTGAGAGTTTTCAAATAAACATTGCATTAATCTTTTTTTTTTTAATCACAGTCTGTAATAAAATCTGCTTCTATAAATGCTTTATTAAAAATACTCCAGTGAATTCTCATCAGTGGACTTGTTCCTATTACCCAATTGAAAAGAGGGCTGTGAGGATGTCATAAGACCCCCCTGTGGGATACTAGACAATACACAGACACAAGTGGTTTCCTGATTGCACTTATTCACGTACCCAGTGATGAGGTGGCTGTCCAAGCTGGTGAAACTTCGGAAGAGTTAGTCTCATGCTGATTTTAATGTATTGTTGTCACGAATGTTTACAATTCCTCAGATTCCTCACATGATGTTCCTCCCCATCAAGACAGAACCTCAAGGGGATGCTGGAGGAGGTGTATCGTATCAAAATCTACTCTAATTTGGTCCACACTATTAAGATGGGGTACATAAAGAATATAAAGTTTAGAAGGTAAAAAAGGGTTGTAAATATTCAGAAATAAGGGAAATCCCATGGGTATGACTCCTTCACTCTAATTTGAAATGGAAAGATACCTGTATGTAGTCAGAAGATTTTATATATATATATATAGGTGTGTATATATATATCTCTCTCTCTCCAAGAAAAATGAGTTGTCTGACCTGAAGTGTCACTAGTCTGATTGTGATTTCTTTATTCAAAATCTATTGGAGACAAGGGATAGTTACCAAAAATGGGTTTTGTTTTAGGTGGTACTTCATTGTTGTTTTGTGTCCAGCCTTGTGCAGTCCCTCCAATAAGATGGGAAAAGGTGGATTAATGTCTTTCCACCCAGGTAGTAAAAGAGAAGAGAATTCTTGCTTTTTACTGTTTTCAACAGAAAGAGAAGAATTTAGCTGCTGGAGGAACATAAAGAATCCAAGGAGTGCAAAGCAGGACCTGAAACTATAAGCATCTTCTGAGGACATACAAGTGCATGATGGGTTCAGGCCCTCCCTCATCTTTCAAGACAGTCTTGAATGCAATAAAGAAGTCTGCATTATTAATGTTACTATTGACAATAGTTAGTATTGCTAATGTAAAAATCATTAAATTTTTTTTATTAACTGAAGCATACTTTATCAAAAGTATTTTCGAGATGCCTGTTTTTATGGAAGAATTACCTTTAGGGCTATTATCTACTGTATATCCTTTTTTTAAAAAGACTTTCTAAGCTTTCTGAAAAGACAACTATCTTTTAGGTAATTATTTTTTTACCCTATATTCAGTTCGTATTCAATTTCAATGTGTTAAATATGCAGCTAAAAACCGTTTCTTCTTTTCAGAGAAAGTTATTTGATTCTTAACACCGGTATTCGTCAATAATCCCCATAAATGGTAAAAGCAGTAAACTCAAAGTTATAATTAGATCAGGTATACTTTTTGTTGTTGTTAAAAAGGAAATAGCCTTTTTGCCAAGACTGTCAGTTATAACAATGTAAAAGCCAAAGAAAATATTAACATTTTCACTGTACTTTGTTACTGAACAATGCAAATGCTTTTCCTCTATATTAGGAAATCTCAGTAGGCTCTCCCAGAAGTATGTCTGGGTCTAGGTTGCTACTCATTTCTCAACCAAAGGTAGCCTAAACAGTTTTGCAGAGGTTCATTGCACACTTCTGTGGATTTCTGGATTATTTTCAAAAGATTGGATTTGTGATATACGTCCTCAGTGCCACCTGTTTGAGGGACTGCCTTTTTCCGTGGAATAAATTGCTAGCTGTGGTCAGAACAGGTGCTTTTGCAGGAGAGTTTTTGAGAGAAAGCAGTCTAACAGGATGTTTTCCTTGAGAAACAGCATGGAGGTGGGGGACTGGCTTCCTCTGCAGGCAGAGGCAGTCCCCAGGGAACTGGTATGGGTACATGAGCCAGGATCTTCCCACATTGTCCAGCAGAGAGCGGCCACTACAGGTGGTTCACAGAGAGCCCACCTCCCATACTATCACAGCTCTGGATGTGGGGGTACAAGCACTGGTACTGCCAACACATCAGTACCATGCAGGTTGTGTAGTTAGCCACAGAGCACCACTTGTAGCCTACATGTATCAGTTACTAGTCATTTTTGCTCAGGATGCTGCTTCACTTCTACCTACCTCCTAGCAAAATTAGCAGAATCACACCCCACCTACTACCCTCTGCTGACAGAAATTGTCCTCATCTACCCCGGAGGCAGCCAGCTGCCTGCAGCCACCTCCACTCTGTTTTACCTCTCCCACCTCTGACTCACTGTTACCACCTGTGGGCCTGGGAAACAAAGCTCTTGCTGTCACCCACCCATCACCTAAGCTGAAACAGGCTTACAGACACTATGACACAATCTGAGATTCACCCATTCCATCAGGCGGTCTTGTCTCTTGGCCATTGTTGCTTTTTGTGTTTTGCCAAGTGACAGGTGAGTGGCTGAAGTCATTTCTATTCATGCAGACTGACATGACAGAAACATTCTAATTTAAAGTAAAATTCTAGAAGGATCTGCTGCTCTGACGTATATGAGGAAGGGAAGTGCATCAAAGTTGTGTCAGAAAATAAAAGTGTTAGGTTCATACGGTTACAAACAAAGAAGGAGTCACAGTGTCTGAAAAGACAAGTAATTTGCTCAATTATATACAAATACCCACCTGTAAGTAATGAAAGGGCAGTAATAAGCAAGTATTAACACAAGCAACTTCAGCTGCAAACTAGAGGAAAGCATTGCCTCAATATTAATAGCACTTGCCTCACAGATACTATCTGATGATGTCTGTGATATTTATAATAATATGTGGTATTACTGTAAAAGGGACAGTTGTATCTTAACAACATCCCAGTGTCCAGAGCAGAGTGCATTCACACTCACCCAGTGGGTGTTCTCCTGCCAGCAAGAAATGCACCCAACCACACAGAGTTTTAGCAGGAAAACTGGAGTCACTGGATAATGGTTTAACCAGTAAATGGTTCATCACTTGCATACGTGATTTTAAAAATGGGCAAGGTGTAGAGTTATATTCTGGTCTGGCAGGATGACTATTAGGAGAGGCGTGAGACAGAGATCTTGGGTTGTGTTTGTATATATCTGAGCGTGGTAGAGCCACTAAGAGCTTAAAGAACTCCCTGTAAGCATACATTAACACAGAGACAATAATGTGCAGAGGTAGGAATGAAACTATACATGCATAGCTGCTTGGTAAATGTTAGAGATGTTTACACAGAGCTGGGCATCTGTAGCCCAGTTCAGACAGCTGAATCTTACAGTCTTACAGTATTGATTTCTGATTAGTAAACACAAAAACTTTGATTAATGCCTAGATATGTGTGTTTAGTCATCACAATTCACAGAGCATGGAGTTATTGCAATCAATATGCCTAAAGTTAAGGGTTGAGTAGATAACATTTGATCAATAGGTTGAAACTGTGAAAAAAGACAGTTTTCTTCAGTGTTGTTTGGGGAAAGCAACAACAGGAGTAGTGCTTGTACCAAGCACACAGAAGTGTGCTTTATTTGTATTTTCACAGCTCAAAGGTTTGTTGAGTCTAACTTTATTTTCCTGTAAAATGTGAAATGTTGATGAATTTGATTGTTCTGCAAGAGATGTTTGGCATTTCTAAATAACCCCTCTATGTCTGTGACCATTCCTCCTCCTGGAAGCAGCTCAATTATTGTAGTTTATTATTGCGGCCCTTCTTTCCCACCTAATATGAAACATTTTTCACTCTCTTGGTAGTCACGTTGTTTGCACTATCTTTCCACTTATTTCTGATGATTTTATCACTTTACCCCCCTTCATTCTATATATTTAATTTGAGTATATTCTTAAACATATAGCTGACATGACTTTATTTTCAGGTTGTTAAATGTATCAGTTAGAAATACATCCCCTTTTCCTGTGAAACATTTCTTCCTTACTAAGATACCACTTTCATATTCGACATCCGTAACAATTAAGTAGAATATAGGGAGCAGTTTCTACTTCTAAGAATAATCCAAATAGTTGCTCCCTAGCACAGTGTTCTTGCAGCATCAGTTGTTAGATTCAAGAGGTAGGATGATGTGTAAAATCTTAGCTTTCTGGCCAGCCAGTGCTTCCAGTGAAACCAGTCTTGCAGTCTTTGCATATTCAAGTCTCCCAGTGACTATACAGAAAGTCAGGGTGCAAAATAACTCGGCTTCAGCTGCACGAGTGTAAACCTTACAGTAACACGGATCTGATATAACTGTTTTAATTCTTTTCTGACACAGACGAGGATCCAATGTCTCACTGACTTTGGATATGAGCAGTTTGGGAAGTGTGGAACCTTTTGTCGCTGTGCCAACCCCACGAGAAAAAGTAGCGATGGAGTATCTGCAGTCGGCTGGCCGCATCCTGACACGGCAGCAGCTTCGGGACGCAGTTGCATGTTCTCATTTACTTCAAACAGAATTCATGGTGAGTCTAACAACAAGCTTTAAATGAGGATTTTTAACATAATTGACATAACAGAAACTGTGGGGAAAAATAATTGGTCAACACTTTACTGTCAAGGAACATATAACTCCCAAAGGGCAGATTAGATAGTTTCAAGGTGGTGTTTTATGTTTATGCACTAAAGAAAGGTAAGTAGGTCAGTTATATCCAGGGATAATGCAGATTCCGCTTGGTTTGAAGTCCCATTCATAGATGGGATAAATGTCATATTAGTGCCACAGTACAAACAGCCAGGACTGTAACACTGTGACAATTTCAAAGAGATCATAAAGGCTATGATGACAGAAAACACAATCGTAATTGGAGGTTTTGTTTATTCTCATGTAAACATCATATATGTTTGTAATTTGAAGACTAGATTTTTAGTCACTGTAAATGACCTTTTAGAGCAGACAGGGACAGCCACAGTCAGTCAGTCCAAAATGTCTTTAAAAAGCAGTCCATACAGCAAGCCTAATATGCTCAAGATGAAAAATCCTGAGGTGTCCTACAAATGTATTTAATATTAAAAAGGGTAAGAATCTAAAATTATGACAGTGGCCAGGTAGAAACAAGTCCGAGTAGAAAAGCTGAGTTAGGGAAAAGACATTATTACATATCACTTTAAGAAGACCTGAAAAGAACTGGTATTTCAAAAAAGACAGATGCAAAAGGCTATCAGAAATATGGAGACACTCTTTACAAGGGACATAGGACAGTGTAAGCTGAAGCCAGTTGAATGTGAAAGCTGAATAAGGCAGGCCAAAAAAGGTTTTGAATTTAAAAAAAAACATAATAACTTCAATTTTAAATAGATCAAAAGCAAGAAGCTTACCAAAGAGTACAAGGATCAATAGATGATCAAAAAGGCAGAAAACAGATTTGGAGAAGCTGAAGCAATAGGAGAGAAGTGACTGCATTATTAGGGAGCTTCCTACCTCTGTGACAGGATAGATTCAAACAAGTCATTGGAGGATCTGTCTGATATTGAAGCATTAATGGAAGATATTCTAGAGCAAATCAATAAAATGAATAAAAGCTACACACTGGAATAAGCTTGTATTCACCCACAAATCCTGAAGAAGTTCATCTGTTCAATTATTGATGTATTAACTGGACAGGTGTCCACTCAGGCCCCAGCAGCTGAGGAATCAGAATCATAGAAAGGTCATCTAGTCCAACCCCCCTGCAGCATGCAGGGACTTCTTTAACTAGATCAGGTTGCTCAGAGACTCATCAAGCCTGACCTTGCATGTCTCCAGGGATGAGAGCTCCACCACCTCGCTGGGCAACCTGTTCCAGTGATCTACCACCCTCATAGTAAAGAACTTCTCCGTAATGTCTAATCTAAGTCTACTCTGCTCTAGTTTAAAACCATTGACCCTTGTCCTATCACTACACGCCCCTGTAAACAGTCCCTCACCAGTTTTCTTATAAGCCCCCTTCAGGTACTGAAAGGCCACAATAAGGTCTTCCCACAGCCGTCTCTCTTCTTCAGGCTGAACAATCCCAGCTCTCTCAACCTGTCTTCACAGGGGAGGTGCTCCACCCCTCGGATCATTTTTGTGGCCTTCCTCTGGACCCGCTCCAATGATTCCATGTCCTTCTTGTGTTGAGGGCTCCAAAGCTGGACACAGTACTCCAAGTCAGTTCTCAGCAGAGCAGAGTAGAGGAGCAGAATCACCTCTCTCAACCTGCTGCCCACACTTCCTTTTATGCAGCCCAGGATGCGGTTGGTCTTCTGCGCTGCAGATGTGCATTGGTGGCTCATGTCCAGCTTTTTGTCCATCAGTACCTCCAGGTCCTTTTACACAGGGCTGCTGTCTATCACATCATCCCCCAGCCTGTATTGATAATGAGGATTGCCCCTAACCAGGTGCAGGACCTTGTACTTGTCCTTGTTGAATGTCATGAGGTTCACAAGGGCCTACATCTCCAGCTTGTCCAGGTACCTCTGGTTGACATCCCATCCCTCTGGCATGTCAACTGTACCACTCAGCTTCATGTCATCTGCAGACTTGCTGAGGGTGCTCTCAATACTGCTGTCTATATCACTGTTGAAAATATTAAACAGTGCTGGTCCCAGTACAGACCCCTGAGGGACACCACTTGTCACCCACCTCCATCTGGACATCGAGCCATTGACCACTACCCTCTGGATATGACCATCCAACCAATTCCTTATCCACCAAATGGTCCACCCGTCAAATCAGTATATTTCCAACTTAGGATGTTGTGGGGTGACCATGTCAAAGGGCTTGCAGAAGTCCACATAGATGGCGTTCCTTGCTTTTCCCTTGTCCATTGATTTAGTCACTCCATTTTAGAAAGCCACTAGGTTGATCACCCAAAACTTGCCCTTAGTAAAGCCATGCTGGCTATCTCAAATCACCTCCGTGCCCTCCATGTGCCTCATCAGAGCTTCTAGGAGGATCTGTTCCATGATCTTGCCAGGCACAGAGGTGAGGTCAGTAGTTCCTGGGGTCCTCCTTCCTACACTTCTTAAAAATGAGTGTGATGTTTCCCTTCTTTCAGTCACCAGGGACTTCACCTGACTGCCATGACTTTTCAGATATCATGGAGAGTGGCTTGGCAACTACATCAGCCAATTCCCTCAGGACTCTGGGGTGCATCTCATCAGGTCCCATAGACCTGTATATTCAGGTTCCTCAGGTGGTCATGAACCTTGTCTTCACTTATAGTGGGAGGGACTTTGTCCCCCTGGTCCCCATCTTGTGGTCCTTCAACTTGGAAAGTGTAAGGAGAGAGGCTGCCAGTGAAGACTGAGGCAAAGAAAATCAAAAGAGGCAAAAAAGGAATCAGAGGGACAGAGGTAACAGGAGTTTTGCAGAAGGGCTCCAGAAAAGATCCAGAGAAGTGCAGACCTAGAAATCTGATGTCTAAATCAGAGAAATTGGAAGGAATTATAATAAAGAAGCAAATAGATATATGAACAAGTGCAATACAGTAGGGAACAATCAACATAGTGTAGCACTGGAAGGATTGGTTGTTTCTCAGAGTAAAAGGAGGTCACCAGTGGAGTCCCAGAGGCATCTATTTTCGAGCTGATGCTGACCAAGATGCTCTTAAGTCATCTGGAAGGGAATAAATAGTAAGGTGGCAAAGTTTGATGATGACACTGTATTACTGAGGGTAGTAAAATTAAAAAGAGACTTCAAAGAAATTACAGAAGGGTTTTAGGATGGTGTTGAGGCAGAGGAAATTCAAAGTTGATAAATGAAATGTTATGCATTTGGGAGAAAATAGTTTTGTATACTTTGATGGGTTCTGAAATTCAAAGCTAGGAAACTTGGGAAACGAACTAGACAGTACTATGGAAAACATCTTTATAATATTGGAAAAATCTATATTGCTTTCACAACTGCATGCTGCTCTGATCTCTCCATCTTGAGACACATTCAGATGTATAGCAAACATAATCACAGAGTACAGCAGCTGCTCTGTCAGGAGATACTATATAGACAAGAACTCTTCTGCCTAGAAAAAAGACTGTTAAACGCCCTAACAGAAGCCTATAAAATCATGATAGCAATGAGAAGGTGAATATGGAGTGATTATTTCTGGTTTTTCCTGCTAGAAGAACAGTATCAGGTGACCAATGCAGTACGAAGAAAGGCTTGTCATGTTCTAGTTCCCTCTTGCTACCAACTGCTATCAGACGATAACAGAGAGGAGGAACCTAACATAAACAACTACACAAGCCAATCTTACCCTAACTTTTCTAGCTTTTGGAGCTCATTAGTAAACTAAACTCAACAAGCATAGCTTTTTAAGACTGGTTTAATAGCTCAGATTTAATAAATAGATAAACACAGAAATGTGTGTCCTAACAAGGCATATAAGAGCAGGAAGACCTATACAATCCCTTGAGCGTACTGCAGCTCTAACAAAGACATACAAACAATTCAGTTCTTATTAAACATGCCAGAGCACATGATCCTTCAGTTTTCATTTTGTTTTCAATTTTGCATGTAATTCAATAAAACAGATGATGAGTGCCATCTTGCTCTAGTAATAGTTTTTCATTATGACTAATTGCATCCTACAAAGCAGCCCTTTTATTCACCTCTAAAAAGCCAAGGTTTATAACAGAAGTCACTTGCTTAAGAAAAATAAATCCCTCAGTTGTTTTATTAAAAATTTGTCAGACATGGAAAAAATTATAAGCATCCAATATTATTTTATCACCAGTTATGCCGTCTGTTCGCTGTCATTCTGCCTCTTAGGCAAGAAAGCTAGAAGAAATAACTTGTTTGTGCTAAAACTCCCCATGTTAGGAGACAGTTTGTACAGACAACTTGGCGCCTCTGTAGAATCCTATTTACCCAAATCCTCTCACACAGCACTCGTGCATGGTTTTGGGGCAATAGAGACACATTTTATATGTCCCTCAGAGGGGCACAACATGACTTTGGCCATTCTGTGTTTCCACAGAATTTTATTGAAACGATCATGACTTGCCTACTCCATTTTTAAACCATTTTTTTAAAATGTGTTTTAAGATGAAGCTCTTGAACAGTATCTGTTTAATATCTTCCTTGCTTCAGATAATAGCTTTAGTAGGAACTTGAGGCATGCAAAGAACGCAGTATACAACCCTCACTTGGTCTGCTCACTCAGCTTGTTTTAACTAGCTAAAGAAATACAGTAAGAGAGTTTTCTTGAGACTAAAATGACTAGTTCCTATGAAACCCTTCCAACTGTGCAAAAAATGGAGAAATTTTCAAAGTTTTCAATGGAAAACTGAAACATGAGCAGTTTTGAGTTATTTTTAGTTCATTATTAACATTTAAATTTTTGCTTAACAATTAAGGGGACATTAACTTTATATTTTTATTGTAAAAAATGATAAGTTACCACCAAAATATTTTTCCATAATATTTATCAAGAAAAAAAACTTATTTTCCTTTTTTTTTTTCCTTAAAACCTGACAAAAAGGCTGGCTACTTTTACTTGGGAGAACATACGTGGTTTGCAAGGAGAAAAAAACATAAATTGCCCAGCATATACTTCTTTAGTAGCTTAAGCTGGTACTATTCAAAAGACAGAATGTCCGAAGTTGGTGACAGAACAGAAAAATTCATTATTCCAAAAATACTGGAATGTCAGAAGATACAGTCCTGCATGGGATAGTGCCAGATTGTTAAATCTGTAAAATTTGATTCTCATAAAAATAGAGGGATGGGTAGGGTATATGGAATATCTGCCTGAATCTTCCTAAATTTTGCCACATTTTCTTGAATGCTTTCAGAGACCCAAATCATATCTCTTTGAGCACAAGAACAGTTGTAGCATTTAAAGGCCAATGTGAGCCAGAGTAGCTGTCATTAGAAGAATATCACCCCAAGAGGCAAAGTAGCCCATGAACAAAAGGATATATGCATACAAATCTATACTTGCATGCATGCAACTGAGCACGAGTGTGTGCAGTGTATATATTATTTGTAATTATTTAATTATGTATAATACGTATATAAGTTTAATAAAACAAATCTATATATATTGCCTATATAGCTACAGACTTTGTATGCTGATTTGCACATGTTCATGCTATTTGCAACCTGTTGGGCTTATTTTCTTCCACGTTAG
>NW_010167175.1:80858-81352 GCF_000695765.1 Mesitornis unicolor
TGTTATCTCCATAATAACCTGATTTTTTTTTCTGTAATAATCTCTTGCTTTTCATGGCCACTTTCAGAATAAGTGACTTGTCTGTGGCTGTGATCCATGGTGTATTGTCAGATGTCTCTCTGTGCCCTTGGCCTCCCAAGTACTTACTACTGGGAGGAGCCCACTGACTAGAAAGTGTTTACAGGATGTGAGTGATTAATATTATTGATTGACCTTCTTGGCCCAGAGAAACACTTTTTTTTTCCAAGTCAGTGGCATTTCTGCATCTGTCAGTAATTTGCCAACTGAGGAACTATTTTAAAATTTCAGCAGGCATCGGGAGGGAGACAGCCAGGCGGCTGGAAAAGCCCCACCGACCACTGTCTCTTGTTGTGCAGGCAGAGAACTCTTCCTTACACATCTTTTTCCAGTGTCTGTAGGTGACAGACATAGATCACATTTAACACAGGCTTAATGTATTGCTCTCTCTTAGTTTTTTTGTAGTTCAGCATGGA
>NW_010167175.1:81461-97547 GCF_000695765.1 Mesitornis unicolor
AAAGAGTCTCACAGAGGTCACCCTGGGAAGGGCTGAAAATCAGAGGTGGATATGAGGATAGTACGGGAGCTCATTTTTTAGTTCCATGGAGGATGAAGGGGCATCAGAAGCCAGATAGAGGTGAGATGGTTTTACCTGAAGGAATGGCATTGAGGTTTATGCAGGAATGGAGTCTCAGAGGTGAGAAGATCCTGTACTTAGCACAGGCATCATATGGATGGCAATACCTTGAGCTGAAAAAGGATTGGGTGGAGTACCTGCAAGGAAAGTGTACCTTAGCAGCAACAGTTTGACCTGAAATGAGCAGCAGTGAGTCATTCTTTTGAGGAATCAGCGGAAGAGTAACAGAGATCAAGGAAGAAACTGAGTGAGGCAGAGAAGAAGAATAAAGACCCACTAAACACATGAGCATAAGGCAGAGACGGTAGAAAAATAAACACCAACACAGAATTTGCAGCTTCATGTAGCTAGATGTTCAGAAGCCAAGTTGGAAAACAGAAAATAATTGAAGCAATTAATTATCACCAATCTAAACTTTACTTATCTTTGCCTTCTGTTCAACCTGAAAAGTAAGAGTGTAGCTTCCCCAGCTTGGTGAACCCATGTAAAGATCTGCTGTTGGATGCATCCTTAGCAAGATGTTAGGGACCTCGTCCCTGTTCCTCTGAAAAAAAACCCTGCAGCAGCCAGTCCGCTGGGCAGGACCAGAGCTTGGGGCTGAAGGACAGTGCCCATGTCTCATCTGTGCCAAAGTCCTGGGCAGGCCTGCACTTGTGGAGTTAAAACCACCTGTTTCTGGAGGAAAATTCCTCTTTTAGAGTAAAGTACATTTTTCAGTGGTGCAAGTCAAAGGAATTTTGTACTGAATAGGGTAGTAACTTACCTTTTGTGCCTCATCGTGTTCCCATGTGTCTGTAAGAGGCAGTTATTTAGTATGCTGCTCTCTCTTTGGACAAATGTCCTAGGCTAGCAATGAAGTTTTCAAGTCTCTAGTAATGACTGTGCTTTTAAGTAAAGTATTAAGTTACTGAAGATCAAATTCCAGCTTACTCTAAGATAATTTAAATAATGGTAGGCAAAATAAATCAGTAAAAAAAAAATATTTGAGTCAACTGAAGCATTTTGAAATGTGGTTTTGCCAGATTGTTTTGGTTGGTAAAATATCCCACACAGACAGGAAAAAAAACCCTACATGTTTCATCTTGCCATTTTCGAAGGGTTGTTTATATTCAACTGTAAGAACACTAACAATAGGACATCAAAATCAAAATTATTCTTCCCCCTTTAGACCAAGTGAAACATTTTGTTCAATGAAAAATTAGAGTTTTACTTTTTATGCTGGAACACAATTTGAAAAACAGTAATTTTAGGTTGATCAGGAATTTATCATTTGTATACTTTGGAACTTCAAGAAAACTGTCACATTAGTAACTTGCACATCTATGTATTGAAAGAAGACAATGCGAATCAGTCACTAAAAGATCAAAAGACAAATCAAGAGAAACAGCTTCAGATTTTTATTACACTTTTGAGTCACTGAATGCAAAAGACTATGCACTTCATTCTAGTAGTTTCTATAAAAATCAAGTGAGGTCTTTCACTGACATTGTTAAGGGCTTTGCATGAAATTTAAAAAAAAAATTGCCATATATTAATATTTAATTACTTTGAAAGTTCCTCCCCCAATTATGTAAAATGTTGCACTTTTCTGCTACAGTACTGCACTTTTCAACTCCACTTTTCTAGAACTATTGTGCATTTTAACCTCTCTCCTCATCCTGTAAAAACTTTGCCTTTAATAATTTATCAGAAGTGTTCCTTGGAAGTCAGCCCTTCAACATGCAGCTCCCTGTGTTTATTAAAGGAAGGGTGTTGACAGGCTTGAGGTGGGAACCATTTTTTTTCTTAATAACTTTGATGTCAAAAGACAGTTGTGCAACAGCAGATGGCCTTCTGGTGATAATTTCCTGCATGCCTTCTTTGGAAACACCAATCTGATTTAATTTATTTTTTATAGGAAATACCAATGAATTTTGTGGATCCCAAAGAAATTGACATCCCAAGTCATGGAACTAAAAACCGCTATAAAACAATTTTGCCAAGTAAGTGAGTTAGCCCGTGGTTTCCTACTGTAACATTTACTCCTGCTTTGAGAACATTTTGCTATGAAAATCTAGCTGTCTTTGTCTTTGATCGCTGTGTACCTATTCATAAGTTTATTTATAGTCTATGTAGAGAAATAACAAAAGTCCAGTGCTGTACGACTGGCAAACCTCGCTGGATGCATCAGTAGGTGCATTCTTTGGCAGCATCCCAACTACGCACTGAAACGCAGCCTGGGTGCACGCTGGTTTTCTCTGGAGGATAGCTCAGGCAAATAGGTCTGCCATGCCTCACAGTAGCTCCCCTGATCTGGAACAGGAGAGAACCAAGACTGTTGCCTCCATCACAGCCCACATCATCTTGCAGTCACTGAATTCCCTTCTAGTTGAGTCAAGCTACTTGGGATCCTGTCCAATATTTAGTGGCCCAGACTAAAAAAAAATCAAGTGCATCCTATCCTTTCTTGTAGTGGACTTCCATCTTTTTAGATCTTCTCTGGTGTTTGGTTTGTTTTTCCCCCTTCTCCATTAGTCAGTGGACTTTGCGGAAATCTCTTCACATTAATAAGAAAAACACTCACACAGCGCTGCCTCATCATTGCTGTGAACATGTTACTGCTTTGCTATACTGCTTCTGTATTTTCATTGGCCCAAATTCATTATTTCTAACCAAGTAACAATTGCTTTATTATAATTAGAGGTGATTGAAAACTTTTCAGTGGAATAGTTTTCCTTCAAAATACACATTTCTCTGAAATGCAACTATTTTCATAACCTTTGTTGGGTCATAATGAGATATTCCATTTCTCTTTTATTAATCATTTTGTTCTGTGTGCAATTTCAAAATAGGTTGCAGAAGTTGTAACGCTGCACTAAATAAAGACATGAACAGTAGGAGCTTTTATGAATTTTGACATCACCAAAGTGAAAAAGTTCAGTAATTCAAAATGTTGGAGGATACTCTCAAAGAAAAATGTAAACACGTCCCTTTGCTTAGGTTTGGAATGAAGAATACTTCTAAAATTACAGCATATCCTATCAACTAGAAAATTGTTTTTTAATCATCTCTATAATGTCCTTGTATGCCTATGTTATATGTTAGCCATGCAAATTCACACAGTGTAAATGACGAGATTTCTCTCACTGAGCCCAAACACATTGTAATACATTCACATCATACAAAGGCCTTGCAGTCAAATTAATGAAAACTGATGGCCTTCAGCTGCTAGATTAATCTCAGAAATGTGATACATAGCTGGGAAAGAAACTTGTGTGGAGACCTCACTTCCCTTCAGCCTGCAGTAAAATTTCCGTTGTCTTCAAGGTTAGTTCATCTATTGCAACCAATAGCTGTATGCATCTGAGTGCAACTGAGGAATGTTGAAGGGAATTAAAGAAAGTAAGTAACTGAATGCAAGTTATATATCAAGTAATCGGAAAATCCAGCATCCCTTAGAGTCTGGCCCAGTGTCAACAGGATGTACACAGAGGGTGAAATCCTGACCCTTTTGACGACAGCAGGACTTTTGCCATCAGCTGCAGCAGAGCCAGGATACCACCAAGTCTTCCTCTGTCTGACGGACAGAATTTTGAAAGGAGTTCTCCCTTCCCATAGCATCTTTCATCCAAGCTGTCCCAGCCACCATCAGGTTCACCTTCAGCAATGCTTTGCAGATGCAATGAGTCCTGTTTCACTGCAGCATGTGGTTTGAATCAGGACATGCCAGCTGGGCCGCGGTTGATGCTGATGAGCTTTGAGAACCAGCATGCCTTTGTGTTTTCACTTCCAGTTAGGCGGGGCATGCCGCTAACTCCACAGCACATTTTCAGTCCAAGCAGATTGCTGGTGTGCACCACAGCTCCTTATTGACAGGCACTTTGTAACTGTCCTTGACAGAAATGAAAAGGCCTGTTGTGCGTTAGCACTAGCCTTTTTCAAAGAAGATATTTTGAGGATTGAGGCACATGCTCGTAATAAACACTCGCACACCCCACACCCAGTCCGAGAGGGTTTGGATATGATTTGAGTGATTAAATAGAACAGCCTTCCTGGTTTCCTGCTCAGATTATATCAACCCGCTGCTTCGTATGCCCACATCAGCTTTTCCATTCCCAGTGCTGGGTGCGCCTCCTGAATCGGGGCACCTGTGGTGACAAGTGACATTTGAACTGATAGATTATCTCCTAAAAATGCCCAGTCTTGCCAGCTCCACCCTCTGCACTGTGGAGGATGTTCTCATTTTCTAAGAGATAGTTTTGTGACAGGATGCATGAGGGCAGGTTCACGTTAATACATACTCCCAGCCAGACACACTCATGTGAAATAAAATGAATGCCTAATGAAAATTGTTCTATATGGAAAATGCAGGAAATGTTACATTTCTATGAAAGATGTTTCTGTAGCAGTATAACATTGCTTATGCTCTTATGCAAACACTAGGATGCCTCTTTAAGTTTTCTAAGTGTTATTTACTTGATAATAATATGCTAATACAACTAATGAGGTAACAGTGTGGGATCAGAAGCAAGTGGCTAAACAGTTCCTTAAAACCACTGTTTCTCCATCCCTCCTCCTGACTGACCCCACCCACTGGTCCTGTTAAACCCCACTCCCTATCCTCAGCTGCATTCCTTCTGCCACCCACCTGCAGCATTTCTCAGTCCCCCTGAGCAGGTTCCCAGTCCATCCCGCAGATTTCCCAGTCTCTCACCACTGTCACATCCTTGTCGCAGAACACCAGCCCCACTGCTCCCTCCTCATCCTCTTACTCCATATCTGCACCTTTGCCTGCTTGCCTCCTGCAGCCCCTGCTACACATCCCCACAGCAGGACCTTGGTTCCAATGCCCTGTATCTTTTCCCCTTCCTATCTCACTTTTCCACCTCAAACTAGAAGCAGAATTCTGGTGATGCTTCAGAGCATGGGTGTGGTCTTGCCTACAAAGGAGCAAGTGACTTGACACTATTCTGTGGGTACCTTTATATATGCAACACATCCAAGGTACCTGGATGTCATTCCTTACCCCTTTCTGAAGAGTACCTTCAGGGCTCACATGAAAACACCTGTGACAGCACAGCAGATTCACAGTAACATGAAGGTAGAAAGCACTTAGTGGGTCAGAACCACAAATCCACAAATTCTTGTTTGAAATGCTTGTGCTAAAACTGGCTCTGGCACTCCAGCTAAAGGCAAGGGGAAAGTTAAATCTAAATTGTATGAACAATGCACTTTATTATGCAAGCTTATAGATGGATGTTGGAAAACCATTCTCTTCATATTGAGAATTTTCAAACTCCCTTGCAATACAGTCCTGACTACAAATGGTCATGTTTGCTCCAGTCTTGCTCCCTAATGAAGGCAATAGAAACACTAGCAGGCTTTCAAAGACTAAAGAAAATAAACATATTTACAAAGCAGAAGGAGATAAACTGTTTAATCTTAATGGAATTCAACATGGGTTCATCAAAGCATTTTTTTTTTATCCATGTGAGTTGATAAAATGTGTCCTAGTTGTGGTCAGTATCATAACATCTATAATATTTGTAAATAGCCATTTTTATAATAATTGATCTATATTAGACTGCATAGTTAAAATGTAAATGGATATTAGGTAGACCTTATTTTAGTAGATAAGAAAGAGTCTCTTTGCATGAATGAAACTTTATTTTGTAATGCTGAAGGATGTTTTAAAATGCAGAAGCATTCACCATGATATATCTGTTAAGTTTTCCACTAAGAAATCCTGGATTATATTGGATGTGCCAGGAAATTATTCAGATGAGATTAAAAAATGATGCATATTTTACAGGTGTTTGGTACATGAGGTGTTTTGAGGCAGTTGTATTATTTACAAGTCTAATAGCCTATTACCCACCTGGCAGAGACTGGGAGTGCAGTCTGGTATGATTCTTACACATTCTGTGTACAATGTTTACTAAATAATACTAGTATCCATAATCTATTTGTAGACAGCAAACAAACCCAGGAGAAATGAAGGTGGGTGAATTTTAAAAATGTTTCAGTATCTTAAAGACTTAATGATCATTTGGGCTGAAAGTGTGAGAGCAATCTGCATCACAAAATTTTTGTCTTCCTTTGCTGCTCACAAAGCAGAAGTACCTTCAGGACAGCCCTGCTCAGTGTTTCTGTCCTGTTGATGGTAAGGCAACTAGGACTGGACTAGGAGTAACAAATAACTTATCTTGGAAATGCTACAAATGCAAACATACCCATGCCCTGAAGAATTCAGAACACAGTAACAGTCAAAATGTAAGAAGAAAAAACAACCACAGTACATCATACCCACTGTACAACAAATACAGCCTTTGCAATGGGTCAGAACTCTGGGTCTTAATGACAAAGTGGTGTTCATGGGGTGAACAGTGTTGATGGCAGTGGGGGAGGCTGTCCAGCAATGCCACTGCACAGCCCAGCTTGTTCTCTGCACCGGGCAGTTTCATGGGGGAAAGATGCAGCCCCTTTAACACCCTCCTATTCCTCCAGCCTGGTAAGTTCAGGCCAATATTAATTTGTTAGAGGAGTTAAGCGGAAGCTTTTTCTACTCTAATGGAAGAGCTGTTCCAGGCTTCCTAGATAAATAGAGGAAAACAGCAGCGATTTTGCCTCAGTCACAATTGTTGGAGACATTTTTTTAATAGTAATGATAAGTGCTTAACAGCTCTGCTGCATTTCAAGACGCTTTACAAACATTGATGAATTCAGCCTTGCAGCCACCATCTGTGTCTTTCTGCTTGTAGCTTCAGACTCTCAGACTTTGACAGCCTTAAGGAAAAGATTATTACCTCCAAGGTATTTGTCATTCAGGAGGAAGCTAATTGCTTCCATTTGTGTCTGATGATTGCTTAGTGGCTCAGGTTTTCCTCATTTCAGTTTACAACTCTTACCTATTTCATAAGTGATCAAGACTGTTAATTTATAAAATATTCCCATTCGGAAGCAGGATTTGTTTCGTTGATTGGAGTTGGAAGGAGGTCTCAGAAATTGTGAAACTGATTTAGCTGCTCCTTAGTAACAGAGGGATTTATCTCAAGGCATGGTAATTAAACTGGATGTTGAGTCTGCTTGGAAGAGGTTTTTTGAGGTAGGGGTCAAGCTACACCAGAATCAGAGGCATTGTGTGAACTAGAGGAAGCTGGTGTTTTTTCAAGGCCACGTAGCCTGAGGCATTTGTGGAAATGGCTAATAATCACTCTGTGCTGAAAAGGCATGAGAGATTTCCTGTCCTCATATTGTTAAGCTCTAAGTGGAAAAGTTGGGAAAGCTAGTACAAAGAGATTTTAACACAAGCTAACTAGGGTTCATGTTGTGCTGCTAACACAGAGGACAAGACTTCCATGCACAGGCTTTGAACTAGAAGTCATGCATTGATGTGCACATTTTAAGAAACACACTTTCAAAACACCAGCCTGAGTCCTGCAAAGGCTCCACTCCTGTCCAAGATGCTCCTGTGACCTCCAGTGGGAAAAGGACATAAAGTCTGTTTGGGATCATCCCTCCTCTTCCTTTGATTTGCAAAAGTTTTATCTTGTTCTTAGGAACAGGATGAAAAGATACAAAAGAAATCCGAAAACAACTCTGAAAATACCAGTTTTTGCTACGGCATCAGTACATTAATCATGTATTTCTTGTATAAACAGTAGGGCCACATAATAAATAGTGTTTTCTTGCCACTCCCCAGTTCAGCATCTACGTATGTCTCTTTCTTTGAACACATCGCCTAGATTGCACTCAGCAAAGCGACTATTCAGAGACTATTTCCAAACTAATAGGTGTCTGTACACTGTCAAAAAAACTGCCGATTGTGATTAATTATTTAAGCAAACTACCAGAAGAAAAGATTATTTTTTTCAGTACAGAAATATTTGCATATCATTTACTTAACAGTAGAAGATTTTTTTCAGAAAAAGTGTGAAAAAAGTCAAAGTGTGACCCTAGACAACATACGCACCTCACTCCCCTTCTCCTTCTCCTTTCTGTTACACTGTGTAATTGAGAATTTACTGGCTTTAATTCCAAAAGGGTGATACATGGGGGATCACATCATCACAAGTGAGCAAGCAAAAACTTCCTTTGCAGGAGGGATTTAGTAATCCCCAGCTCTATATTCAACAGAACTGGCCCCCACTCTATTCTAGATCATACAAGACAGTGAAGGAAAGAAGAGCATTAAGGAAAATGTTGCTATATTTTAGTATTGTGTCTCCAGTCTAGTACACATGAATGGCCACAAATTGTGTCAGATGAGAACATGGGACCAAAGGGTACAATATGGATTACCTAGTCCAAACCCTTACACTGAACTTAAATTGATATAAAAACACATAGCTGATTTTATCCCAGGTAGAGGGAGCTTTTCTTCATTTAAATCCATCTGTAGTCATTGGAACAGTACAGCTTCAGGCAAAGATATCAAAGTTGAATCCAAAGGCCTTGGTGTACTTATCTAACACCGGACAATGATGTGACACAGGTTTCAGAGGCAATCTAGAGGTCAGCTTGACACTCCACACAGGCAGAATAGACCTTGCTAGACCTGGACCTGATAGGGTTGCTTCAATGCCCACAGCTTGCTGAGATACTTCTACACAGCCCAGCATTGTGCAGCATAGGGGTACCTTAGTCACACGTGATGATCCTTTGCAGAGGGAAGAATTTGATGCATAATTCTTTAGTGCTTGACAACTCTGAACAGCAGTAGATTATTTTCTTCAACAAGTCTTTGATTCTCCATAGAAATCTTCTAATGATGGGTTTTCTTTTCAATTTCCATCTTCCTTGTGCTCTTAGATCCTCTAAGCAGAGTGTATTTGAAACCAAAAAATCCATCTGACTCCTTGAGTACCTACATAAATGCTAACTACATTAGGGTAAGTAAATGAACACTCTTCATGTGCTTTTGAGACAATTATTTGATTTTCCATGTGAATAACTGATTTTGCCAAGGCACCACTCATTTTATTCCTACCCATCTTCATTGATAATCTTTTTGTCTATGTTGGTGTGATAGAAATAGTTTCATGAGCTTAGCCATGAATGTACTAAAATGGTTGCAGTAAGAAAACAATTTGTCAAACAGTTTATAAAAAACACTAAGAAACACATACACCACTATTTGTTGACTTCAGTATTTACTATTTAATATTATCCTGCTGCCTTATAGTAAGGAAAAGAGGGTTACCTTTTAACAGTGACGGAGATACCAGTATTTTGGTAAAGAGAAGATCAGAGTCAGTAGCAATATAAGCTGTATGGTTGCTCATTGCAGTCATGTTATCCACAAAAAAATTCAGAGATAATGTTTGGGTTTTTTTCATGCATAACTGTATCAATTGATAGTCCTGAAATCATCAGTTAAGTAATTAAATAAATACTGTAACAAGTTGGTGAAAAGGAGCATAAACAGATGTGTTAAATACACACATGTGCACCAGCACACACTCATTCACATTTTACTGCTTGTATTGAATGGTTACATGATACAAAGACTTTACCACCATGAACTGTGTTGGAAAGCATTATTTCTCAGTGTAAGCTGTGTTGTAGTCCTAGATGACACACACAGACAGAGCCTTTTAAACTAATGGCACAGCGTATGCTGAATAGACTACTAAGAAACTACTTCAGTCATGTTTTAGGAGTGTAGTCCTCTACCTACAAAATTAGATGTTTTGATCTGAGTTATGTACCAGATCCTCAGCTGGAATAAACTCTATAGTGCAACTGAAATTTTGCCCCAGAGCTCTACAGTGATGTTGGTTATTTAAATAACAGTACATTAATATATACATACACATCCCCCATGCCCCTTCCTCTGCTTTACATCTTGTACTTTCAGTGTTTTGTACGAAAGGCACCCTCATGTAACTAAGCAGACTGGCTCTCTTTGGAAAGCAACTCTTTCATCAGCCAGGCAAAGTATGTTCAGGCAGACTGGTGAGTAGAAGGAGAACTATTTATATCAGCTGAGGATGTATCCCATCAGTTCATGCAATGAGTAACAACTCTCAGTGAGAAAGGTATCCAAAAGGAAGACCCATAGCAAGAGGCTCCCACACCACCTCCAGCCGTTCTTCATTCACTCATTCCTTTCAGACATTGCCAGGCTCTCCTAATCTGCAATACTGTTGGCCATCCTGTCACTGCACAAACTCACAACTTCTCACCCGAAAAATAAGAAGACAATCTCTTGTTTTTCCCATTTCTTCTTGCTTTTCCCTTTCCTCTGCTTCCCCTCTGTTTGTCTGACCTTTCTTTGACGTCCTATACACTTACATGTTTCAGAACTCCCTATACTGATATGCTGTCCCTCTTATAAGGTCTCATAAAGGCACTTCTTGCATAGTAAAGATGCATAAAAGAGTCTATCCTATCATGAATCTTTGTAGAAACCAGTTTTCTAGTTACCTTTTTTTCCTGTGGCTTTTTGACTGTAAATTATCTTGTAAACACTACAGCAATGTAAATCATGGATTAAAGTATCACTGGATAATGGAAAGCCCCAACAACCTGGAGAACAGAGTAAGCTAGAAGAAGCCAAGTAAGCAGGGAAATTTGAGAGGGACTGATGTATTCTCAGGACCATTTCAGTCCATCGAATCGGTAGTTTCCATAGGAAAAACTGTTCTACTGAAAAATTTCTGATCTGCTCTACTATTAGTCATAACTGTTTTCAGTTCAAATAACTTTTTGTTGTTGTTTTTTAAAAATTCCGTATTCATTTTTCTGCTCTTTTAGAAGATTCACCTGCAATTTTGGCCAACCACATGAATTTAAAGTAAACGCTTTTGTGTCTGTTTCTAAACCAGGGATATGGAGGTAAAGAGAAGGCTTTCATTGCAACTCAGGGACCCATGATTAATACCGTGAATGACTTCTGGCAGATGGTTTGGCAAGAAGACAGCCCTGTCATTGTTATGATCACAAAGCTGAAGGAAAAAAATGAGGTATGCCAACTAGCCAAACTGAGAAATTATTCCTATGGCCAGGTACTGTAGAAAGAACCTTAGCAGATATGGAAGGAAGCTAGCAGATAGCTGGCTCTCAAATACTCCAGTAATGGGTAATGTGAAAAGTAATGCTGGGATAGCCAATTACACCAACTGCAATTGCACAGCAATCATAAAAGATGTATTAAGAAAAAGAAAAAAATGCATTCCATTTTCTACATCTGTGCTGTTGGGTTCATAATTTTTTAAGAAACACCTCATTTATCTGTTGGTCAACTCTGTACTTCTTGTTACTTTTGGGTATATAAAGGATAGATGGTTAGTGTTACGATTAGAGGTTTCCTGACACAGTTGAAGTTTGTACTTTGCTATAATGGCAGGTCTTTAATCCATTCCAGATATTACAAATCTTCTGTACCATCCCAGAAATACAGTTTGCACTTCCAAATGGAGCGACGTGGCCAAAATGGAAATACATGGCTCTTTACCTTAGAATGAAGTAGAGATGACAATTGCATTTTAATTGCAAATGGCCATCTAACTGCCTGTTATACATTCTGTGACTTTTGGATCAACTCCCAACTACATCTTTAATAGCTTTATTTAGTATTCATGTAAACTGTTGCCAGGCTTTCCTTGATAGTGCCAGAGTCCATATTTGTGACTGCCATACATTAGGAACGAAAATCACTCTCCTGTGCAGGAGGCCAACACAAAGGTCATTTCTGAAAGACTGAATGCTAAAGAAGTGGTTTACAGGGCTTAGGGACAGGAGAGAAACAGACATAAAGAAGTTTAACTTTTTTCTTTAATCCAAACCAGTAGACTTAGTAACAATTCCCAACTCCAGGTAGGTGCCTCAACCAAGTCTTAGCACCTTGCTAGGTAAGCACCAGGGCCACACTGCCCCTGCTCCACTCATACCCCTGCTCTTCACTGAGATGTATGTGATGACAGAGAAACAGCACTTATTAAGGCAAAGTTCCCAGTTTGAATGATTAAGGGACCAAGATCCTGAGTGCATTGCTAGGGCTCAAACTCACTTCTCTGTTTAAATGTGGATTGAGTAGACATACTCTTCTTTCTTCTGCCTTTGACTGCTGCTTGGCTCTTTGTCACTGGGAGTTTGGGCTTCTAACATTAACTTAACATCCACTGGATCTTAAGAAAGCTATGTGTAAAAAGTAGGTTGGTCCTGTAAAATATCCTGAGAAGTATTTCCGAACCAGGTGCCATTTTGCACTAGACTGTTCAAACAAGTGTCCAGAAGCCTACATTAAAAAGATTACTCTTGAAAATGTAGAAAAATTACCCCAGCCTAATTGGCCAAAAGAATAAGTATTTCACTGAGGAAATGCTGACTGTTTAAACACTCACATCTGACACTGTGAAAGAAGAATGACTTGAAAGAAGGGCCCAGTGGTTTCCATCGTGTCCGGAAGCTCTGTGTTTACCTGAGTTACGCAGACTCTAGGCACTGGTGTTTATCCACATTGTTGTGGCCTGGCAGTGGTAATTTCCTCCGAGCAGAAAGGGTAGGGAGTCTCAAATCATTCCCAGGCTAGAGAGGCTGTGTTTGCACAAGCTGTCTTGCCCTGTCTAGAAACCTTAGGAACTCTCCCACCACTAGCAGGCTCCTCCTGAAACTTTGCTTGCTGCTGAAAAGCAAACAGCTGAGCTAGTGGCTATGCTCAGTGAATTAACTTCACTGTTGAAGTATTTGCTTTCTATAGAGAAGGCAAGAGCAGATGTTATTTAGCATAATAGCACTTGATATTTTTTCTTCTCTGCGGTCTGCTTTATTTCCACTGTTTTCAGGAAGGTACATCTGCAGTATACTCACAAGCAAGTACCTTCATATTTCATCCACTCATCCACATCCATCTCTGCACAAATAAACCCCCATGCCTGATTCTCAGGTATAGGTCTCATTCCTCAGTTGGTATAACATCAGTCAGCCTCCACTTGAAAAATAATGTCCTATAATGCATAAAGTAATATATAATGAGGGAGTTCTCAAATACGTGACACATGAAAAACCTTAATCTCAACACTAAATTAATTTATTTAACATAAGTAAAATTATTTGGGACATTAATGTCCTAGTTCAGTATACTGATGTGATGAATTTGCAGTAACAATAGGAATTGTGTGAAATGATGATAAACAAAGGTTTCTATAGAGTTACTTCCTTCCATGTGTTGAAAAAAATGGTTAGGACTTGCTGTGGTAACACTTTGTAAGATGAACAAAGATATAATATGAAAGTAGTGCTGAGCAAAATACTCATTTCACCTGTATGAAAAAACATGGAGCTTTAAATTATTTTATTTTCTTTCTTTTTCATTTTGAAGTCTGTTAAAAAAGGAGACTGATTTGTAAGTGAGAATAATACTGAAGAAACTATGGGTGCTGTGAGTATTTTAAGCAGAATCTGTAAAACCTGTCCTCAAAACTACACAATGTCTAAACAGGTTGGAAATCTACCTGTGCAAGGAGAGATCACAGCAAAGGAGCTTCTGCTTGAATAAGTAATGAGAAAATTGGAATTCTAGGCTATAATTTTGGGGTTAATATGATGAAAAACACATCTCATCTGTGATCTAGGTACCCTGCCTGGTCACTGAAGAGCAGTAGTCGCCTCCAGAGGGTGATCCATCTCCCTTTAAGAGAATAAGATAAATTACCCAGTGAAGGTGACCATCTCTATTTCTGTAGTAATATTTTAGGACACGGTCTTAAAAAGCTTTGTCTGCAAGGCACATACAAACTTCATATATTACTGAGGTTAGTCAAGACAGCTGGGCAATGGAAATTAGACAGGTGGAGTGTAAGAATTTTATAGGCTTCTATATGATTTTATAGATAAGTTTATAGACTTCTCTTTTATCAGCTGTTTTTCATGGTTATGCTAGATACTCCACAGATAATACGCATTTAGTTTGCCTTCAAAACTTACTAGCAATGTTACCTGTTAACCAGGAAATATATTTTGGGAAGCATAAATAAAGAATACTGTGCTGCATTCAGCTAGAAGAAAGGACTAGTTCTGACAGATGCATTAAACAATGCATATTTATTCAAATCAGATAATGTAAATCTTGACAGTAATTATCTAGGACAATCTTGTTAACTCACTATTTAAAGCTCATGTTATTTTTCATGTAACATCTTTCCCTCCGTTGATCTATAGGCACACTTATCTACACATAGCAAAGTAGATTTTGGAACTGGGAAATCCTGCCTTTTACAGAATTCACATAAGCCTCTTTGCAGATTACTTATTAGTTAAGTTGAGTATTGGCACCATAGATATGTCTTAGGTTTGGGAGAAACTTAAGAAGATTTGGTCCTAACTTTGAGGATTTCAGTATATGAAGGTAAATCCTGTGAGCCCTCTTAAACTTAACTCATACTTGAGTTAGTAGTGACAGTAAATAAAGGGCAGGAGTAAAACGAGATTCTGCAATTAAAGCTTTGTTGTCATTATTAATTACTGTTGTGTGTTGGCCTGGTTACTGGGACAATTAAAGTGTATATTTGTTGGCATAGTTTTATGGAAAAATAAACAAGAAGCAGAGCTGAAGTAAAGCAACTTCACAAATATTTGAGAATTGTTAAACTTATTTTGTTCAGGGTCCAAATCCAGGGACAGTAATGCAGAGAAATAACACTTCAGCTGAGAGAGCCTTCTTCCGTTCAGCAGAACAAGGAGACCAGGCTGCAGTAGGACCACTTCTCACAGTTAGAAGAGCCTGTGTTCCTGAGCAGAAACCAACTGTGGCAAATAATCAGTGCCAGCCCCAGCTCAAGGCAGGGCCAGAGCCTACTCGGTTATGGAGATCCACCTCAGGAGCAGTCCCATGAAGCCTGGCACCCAGTGGTTATGGGATGGGGCATGCAAGGAGACAGGACAGGGGATGGATGAGCCTAAGCCTGCAGCCCTGTCACAGCGGGAAGGACAAAGGCTGAAATCAATTAAAAGTCATGCGAGATACTGTTTCTTGTATAAACTTCCTGATCAGGTCAGGGAATGTTGGTTTGCTGGGTTTTTTTTAAAAAAAGGTCAGGCACCAGCTCAGAAATAAAAAATAATTTATTAGCAAAAAGCTAACCAATGGAAATGAATCCAAGGAGGGAATTTAAAAGATGACAGGAAGATGAGATTTTCCACGTGAAAGTAAGAAGATTCTTAGGCTTTTGGCTGCCATGCAAGTTGGTTAGAATTATTTAATTTTTTTTTAGCTTAAGCATCTTTTAAAAAATCCTGCTCATAGCTGCTTTATGTTTGCTGACTACATAGAGGATTGTATATTCAATCCCAAGCTCACAAAGTGCACGACCTATTTAGAAAGTGCTGTAATAGATGAATATGGTGAAAGGGAAACTATGCAGCCTGAACGAACAGCAAGGACCAGAATCAGGACCAGCACGGAGTGGAGGTGGAGGACTATATGATGATAAGAACAAGTGAATTCTTCCTTTTTTCTGACATATTTTGTAGGTGGTAAGCTTTTACTGATTACAGACATGAGGCTAGAGAGCACCCTTCTTAACCATGGTGTTTAGGTTTTGAACAGGTTTAAACTATACCTACATGAGACCAGTGGAATTTTCTCTAAAGTTCAAGAAATAGCTTGAGGCAATTTACTCTTTTTTTTTTTTTTTCGCTCATGCTCTGGGGGATTTCTCTATTATTTTTTGTATGTCTGATATTTTTTCCCTCCATCTTCATCTTTATCCTTTTATTACAATTGACTTTCAAAAACATGTTAATTCCCCCAGATATCTGTCTTCTTAGAAGTGCCTGAACCAGCTGATCCCAGCTCTATTTTCAAGGCTGTTTTTTAAAGCAGTACCAAGCAGTTTTTTAAAAAGATGCACAAAGACTGTGTTAAAAATAATCCATTGTATCTCACTAAATGTAGACCGACTGTTAAATGAAAGTTATTTTAATGAACAGCCCCATTTCATTGTCCACCCAGTGCAAGTTGCCAATTCTAGTTCTGGGAAAGAG
>NW_010167175.1:97578-101540 GCF_000695765.1 Mesitornis unicolor
AGTCAAGAAAAACACTCTTCTGGAGTGCCTGAAGGCTTTGTAGTGAACGTCGCATGCTTGCATTTATCAAGAAGTCTCAGGGGTTGACTCAACTATTGTTGCTTGTTGGGCTACAATTGTGTATTTAGACTTCTCTTTTTCCCATATTAGCACTGAAAACTACACTCCCAGGGAGGAGCATGAATTGCAGATCTGGCAGATGATAGTAGCTATATGTGTCACATGAGAGGACTGTGGAACTTGTGAACACTTTTTTTCGTACAAATTTCTGAGTATTTTATTGCCCTTCTTGATGTCTTCAGGGAGACAGCAAATTTAGGTTGTTCGAGTAATTCTGCAAAAGACAGGATTTGAATGAAGCCAGTCAGATTGGCCAGCATTATTTCAGAAAATATGGCTTTCACACACCTTACACTATGAAGGTAATGAGCATCTATTTTTAGAAAAGTATTTATACAACAGAGATTATTTGGTTCAATCAGCTATTGGGTTGTCAAGTGGAGTAGCAGCTTAAAGATCACACCTGGTGGTTAAGCCTTGCATTTCACTGATATTTTTTTCAGGATCATTTTTAGCAGGATTTACTGGGAGTTATGCTTTATGACAATTATATTAAAGGGACTGTTTCGTTTTGCTGCATAATGTAGGCTACTGTCTAAATATACACTAGTTTCTTCAGCAAGAGTTTGTGAGGAAATACAAACAAGTTCTTTCTGGGACTCCTGTTACTGTAGAACTGTGTTCTCTCTGTGGTATTTGTTGTGGGTTTTTTTACCTGTGTATTGGATATTAAAAAGAAGCTTTTCTGTAATTGATAGGGTTTTTTTAATTTAATTAACAAGTCAGATTGGCCATCATTATTTCAGAAAATGTGGCGTTCACACACCTTACACTATTAAGGTAGTGAGCATCTCTTTTTAGAAAAGTATTTATACAACAGGGATGTTTGCTTTCAAGTAGACTATAGAGATAGTTTAATGGAAATTAATATGAAGTTGCAGTTGGCTTGAGGATAAGCAAACTGTTGCAGAGGGAAAATTAAATGGTTCATATTGTAAAAGCTATTTCTTGATCTTCTTTTTAGTAGATGCTTGTCAGATATATTGCTGAAAAGGTATAACATTACAGAGTTCTGTATATAATTTTGTGTAGCTCTAGCAAGACTGATGGATTTTTCTAATACTCATTTTCAGTAAGTCAGATAGTAGACAACTCAGATTCTGCAAAATACTTTGACATGCACAGTAAGTCCCAATGAATTCAGTAAGATCTAAGGGCACATTTGCATGCTTTGTTGTATCCGGGCTCAGGAAAGTAAAAAGGATAAAAAGTCTTGTGAGGAGAGAACAAATTCTGAATGTCTTGCTCAGAAGGAAATCCCATTTGGAAAAAGTAAACTTTATAAATTTAATTATATGAATTAAAGAATGTTCTAGGAAAAAAAAAAACTTTAATTTTGTATGTGGAAAGTAACTCCTTTATCTGAATTTCATGGAGCTTTTAAGAATAATAACAAATTATTCAAATTGTTCAGTGACAGAGATCCAGGCATAAGTCATTCATTAAGAAACTTATTTAGGAATGTTGTTGACATGAATAATACCTTGGTTGAATTCATCTGAACCTTCCAAATACTATGTAAAAATACATGTGTAAAAATGTGTAATACATTCTGTGTAAAAATTAGATATGAATACAGCTTCAGGATGCAGTTTGCTGACAACACCGATCCTTGCTTTCCAGAAATGTGTGCTTTATTGGCCAGAAAAAAGAGGAATCTATGGGAAGGTTGAAGTCCTTGTTAACAGTGTGCAAGAATGCGAGAACTATACTGTCCGTCAGCTCACAATAAAGGTAACAATCTGCATCTGAGAAGCGTTGTTCCTAATGCTTCATTTTTTGAATATTAAATGAAGTTAAAGTGTTGGGTTTTTTTTAAAGGGCATACATTTTTAGAGGAATAACTGAGCTGTGAAGCTCACAGCTGCAAGGTATGATTGAGACCAAAGTGCTGGAACACTTATCATATTGCTGCTTTGTATCACTCTGGCAATAAAAGAGGCCTCAAAGAGTGCAAGTTTCACTCTCTTGAATTACATTGGCTTTGAGGGCTTTTTAGCATTGCCAAGGCAATGTAAAGGGATTTTAGTTAATGAAAGAACTAGCATAGCATCATTATGAAAAAGATATGCTGCTCATGTTGCGTGCTGAGTGCATCTACAGGCCATTTGAAAAGCTAAAAATATATGGAGTGTATAAGGAAAGCTTCATGATTTCATGGTTCTGACTAAACATTAACTGAGCAAAGGCAGATGCTCCTCTTCTAAGTTACTCCCCATCTTACACTTGCATGCTATTGGATTGCATCATCTGCTGCACCTGACAGAGCATTACAATAAATACTGAATTGGGAAATTTTGTTTGGTTTTTCAGCCCAGGCAGTGAGAAGTGAGCAGAAGTCATATAATCTAGGACAAATTAGCCCGTATTTAGCCTCTTTGCTTGTTGAAGTAAGTGGTAGCATCCTCAAATGGAGAGAATAACTGGACAATCTGGGATGTTTGATTAATCTAGAAGGGCAGTTCTTTTGCACCTTTAAAGTAAATACTCTTTTAATTTTAGTATCAGATCCTTATGATAATGTCTTTAAGAGGCAGCAGAAATATATAATTTAGAGATTCAGAACCCTAGATCAAGCTAATCTCTCTAGATCTTACTGCTGGTCTAACACAGACCTCTGGCAATTCCCAACTGACAACACAGTAGTCAGTAATCATATTGACAAGTCGATAGTCAGATGGACAGAGCAGAACCTACATAGCTGGAAAAGCAGCTAAATTTTCACATGCACAAACCCTTCTTACAGCTGCATCCCTAGAAGCACGCCTGTTCCCTACAATTGCGTCCTCTGAGTCTAATTAAAAAAAATAAATTGTTAAATCTCTCTTAACTTTCTTACTGTCTTTTTACCATAACGTTTAAAGAAATACAAAGAATTTTTCACCACAAGTGTGCCTGTAAAATCTTCATGTTATTTTCAGCAAGGGAGTCAGTCCCGGAGTGTGAAGCACTATTGGTACACATCCTGGCCAGACCATAAAACACCTGACAGCGCTCAGCCCCTGCTGCAGCTCATGCTGGATGTAGAAGAGGACAGGGTGGAATCACCTGGCAGAGGGCCTGTCGTGGTGCACTGCAGGTAATTTGCAATCCTTCTCTTAAATGACCGGCCAAAGCAAGGCGACAGCAAATCACATCAAACAGCCCTCCTCCTTAAACAAAGAACACATTTGGAGAAGAGTAAAATTTCCCAGATCCTTTTCATACTAATTGATTTGTTCTGTTCATATCTGAGGATTTGAGTTTTGGAGATAATTCCCTTGTTGCTAGCAAATAATTTCTGAACCATTCCCTATTCCTACTAATGAACTCTGTTTTTGAAGGACCAGCTAGAAAAATTATTTTTCTTCTGTTACTTATTTGTGATTTGCTTTCTTTTTAGTCTTGCTGCATAATTACATACCTAAGTCACATGCAAAGCCCTGTGACTGGTTGGCTAGAATGTTGTAAAGCAAGTCAATTATGAACAGCAGACATCAGGTACAAATTTGGAGACCAAAACACATCAGTACTAAAATTTGTGAATGTTTTCACAAAGGCAGTTGGTTTGATATTCAAGAACAAAGTTATTCAGTACTCAAGAGCTGAGTGTTACTCACACAAATTGTAATGAACCAGAGAATGTCCTCACCATTCTAATTAAATTCCATTTTATTGCCTTATATTAATTTATTGCCCCATGTTGTAATTTAAGTAGTAGGAAGTATTACTGGATTTATTTTATTGGTGGAAAGATGTAGGTGAAGCAAAACACAAAAATTTAAAATCATTGTTTCCTTACTTGCTTTTTCTCATAACTGTGATGATACATCTCTTACAGTTGGGATAGTACTTTTTTTTTC
>NW_010167175.1:101571-103054 GCF_000695765.1 Mesitornis unicolor
CAGAACTTTTCATCTTGAACTACTTCTTTTCAAATCCATATTTAGGAGATTTAGAGAAATGGAAGCCAGATTTGAACCACCCATCATTTTTTAAAACCAGAATGTGATGAATAAGGAACTTTCCCAAATTTTATGCAGGTGTTTTTATCAGGAATTGTAATTTCTCTAAACAATCCACAGATCTGTGGATGGCTATTGGGAGTCCAGTTTTTCCAGTAAGGATCTTCAGTAGTGAAGGTCTTCAGAATAAAGGGGTGTCTTTCTGAGGTGAATGATATGACAGCAAGGTCTGTAATCATGAGCAGGAATTTATTCATGATTAAAGACCCAGACATCATTTCAGTTGTGGTTCTTCAGTGACAACTCAGCTATCTATATGCTCACTACACTGTGGTCTACAAAGTGGGTGAACTTACTCACACTTCATTTTCTAGTCAGATAGTTTCTTCTCTTTTAATCTGATTTGCAGCTGAGGTTATCCAGGTCTTACAGACCCTGTGCACAGTTCTCAGTTATTTCCAGAGGTGCATTACAGTGCACGCTCAAATAGTGATCCTTAATCTAAGTGGAAATGCTTTAAAAAATTCTTAATATGACACAAATGAAAAAAAGAAAGAAGTAATTCCATTTTTTTACGTGTCTTCTTGTAGCCTGTCAGCATTGGGTGCTGTCTTACATCAGTGATGAGCCCATTCAGGACTCGGGAAATAAGGACTTCACTTCTTTTAGCAAACTAGTTTCTATTCTACAAAAGAAAAGGAAAAAAGAGTAAACTTTTGCTTTGGTCCTTAAAATCAGCAGATCTGATTACATACATGCCAAGGACAGAGATTTCCAAAAGAATAAAATTTTAAGTTCTTATCTATCTTTATAGTGGCATTTGCTGGAAAAGTATATGTCATTCATCGAAAGCATGTGATAAATATGGAAAATATTAATCTCCTTAATCTGTCCTTTGGACGTGTAGATAGTACATCAAAATAAGTTTGGGTTCAATGGCAACTAGGTGGTTTGGGATCAAACACAAAGTTTAATTGAGAGATTTCAAATGTAGAGAAAAAGCATTTTTTAATTTTAATTGAATCAATAAGGAAGAATTAGAACACAGAATTCTATTCTGCAAATGTAAAACTGATTTAGGCCCATTTAGTCAGTGAAACCAAGTTGGCCAAGAATCCGGACCACAATGCCATTTTCGACTTCCCAGAAGAACCAGCAATTTGGCATGTTGGAGAACTTGTAAGAGTTTCTTAAAAGAGAATAAGGGATAAAATTTTCATGCTCAGAAACTTGACACTGTTGTAGTTATTGCTGGAAATATTTGCTTTTCTTTCCTCATCAACTAGCGCATGAACATTTTCTATAAAAAGCATCCCTTAATCCCGAAATCCTAACAGTCCAAAGATCCTACACTCCAAATTAACAGACCACATTTGTAAGTAAGTAAACTACTACAGAATCACAGAATCACAGAACATTAGGG
>NW_010167176.1:0-2544 GCF_000695765.1 Mesitornis unicolor
TGTCAAAGGCTTTACTGAAGTCAAGGTATAAATATATAAATATATATGTGCATTTTTGGACTGTTATGAAAAATTTTCAATGTGGCATTTACAGAGGAGCTTCTCAAAGTGAAGAAGATGCTTTTCTGCAATGGATATTGCAATACAGCCAATCCAATAGCAAAGGGAATGGCAGTTTAGGGCAACCCAAGTGTCCACCTCAACTGGAGGTGACCCAAAGATGAGAAAAAAAACCTGCTTGTAGGATCATATGGACTCAACTGCTTCATGGGGTGAGTTCATAGCCACATTTTTGGTATTTGGAAATGTGTTTTCTACACTGAGTTGTGCTGAAACCAGCATGCAATGACAGCTCGTGACCCATAGAGTTGAAAAGCAGGAAATAACTACAAACTTTCCATAATTTTCCAGTAATACCAGGTCAAGCGTCCAATTTCTAAAAATCGGGTAATACTCAGACTGCTCTATATCCATACAGTTTCTGCACTTTATATGACTCCAGCGTGCATTAAAGCTTTGCTAATAAAATAAAAAAGGGCATAAGTACCCTAGTCTCTCGCATAAATGTGATGGGGCAGCAGGAGCAGCTCAGGGAATGAGCAATGCCGCTTTTGGCAAGCGCTGGGTTGGAGACCGGAGCATCTCTCAGCACCACCTTACACAGCTCCCATTCAGATTTCCCTCCTTTGCAACTGAAATTTGAGGTAGGGGACACCCCTGCTTTTAACTAGAAATTGATACTGGGTAAAACGTGCAATGTTTGAGAATTGAGGCATGAAAAGCTCTCTTCTTGGCACTCACGGTGCGGGGAGTCAGGCTCTCATGAGATGTCCTCAAATTTTTTATTCTTATTCTTTCCCATTTCAAGTATGTCTGTCAGTAAAGAGACAATGATAAGCACATGCATTGTGCTCCTTTATTTGTCTGCCATGAGAAACTCCTGCTTTATAAACCCTCGGGCCTCAGCAAGGGGAAAAGGCTGGTGCTCAACACTTGCTTCACATTGCTTTTAGAAAAGGACCACAATGGGGATGGACTTTTTAGTAGGGCCTGTGGCAATAGGACGAGGTGTAATGGTTTTAATCTAAAAGAGTAGATATAAAGATTCAGAGTAGATATAAAGAAGAAATTTCTTATGATGAGGGTGGTAGATCAGTGGCACAGGTTGCCCAGAGAGGTGGTGGAGGCCCCATCCCTGGAGATATTCAAGGTCAGGCTTGATGGGGCTGTGAGCAACCTGATTTGGTGGAAGATGTCCCTGATCATTGCAATGGGTTTGGATGAGATGACCTTCAAAGGTCCCTCCCAACCCAAACCATTCTGTGACTCTATGAATGATTTTAGAGTTGTGTATGATGCCTTTAGGTAACAAAAGTTCGGATTCAACTCAATGCCTCACTCAATGTCTCCCAATATCCTACTAAGCTTAATATTGCAGAAATTTCCACGAAAAATCATGCACTCAGAGTCTTTGTCGAATCAGGGACACAGAAGCCGTGGGGTCTGCAATGCAGTGTCATCCCCATAGCAGTGTCACTGCTCCTGTCACCAAAAAGCAGCAGAATGGGGCACATCCACCTTAGATAGCCACAGATGCAGAGATCGCCGAGTACAGCACAGCTCTGTGCCAAAACACAGGGTTGTTTCCTTTCTCCTGGGCACCTTTCAGCTCTCTACAGCTTCTCCTTTGGCAATGGTGGGAATGGACATGGCACACCAGCAAGGGAGGAGATTCCAGGGCAGGTGGTTTTCTTCTGGTCTAATATGGAATCCGATGGCTACGGACATCTTCAATTTATCTCAGGTGTAGTTTGGGTACCTTTCTGCTACCATCAGAGATGGACCACCATGCCCAGTCCCCACTGTATGTGCCCCTCACATCTCTCCTGAGAGAGAATACAGTGCAGAGGGGCTAAAAACTAAAATACCTCATCGCTCTCTAAAACTACCTGAAATGAGGGGGTAGTGAGGTGGGTGTTGGTCTCTTCTCCCATGTAACCAGTGATAGGACAAGAGGAAATGGCCTCAAGTTGCACCAGGGGAGGGTTAGGTTGGATTTTGGGAAAAATTTCTTGACTGCAAGAGTGGTCAAGCAGTGGAAGGGGCTGCCCAGGGAGGTGGTGGAGTCCCCATCCCTGGAGGGGTTCAAGAAGCGCCTGGATGTGGCACTTGGGGACATGGTTTAGTGGGTATGGTGGGGCTGGGTTGATGGTTGGACTTGATCATCTTAGAGGTCTCTTCCAACGTTAATGATGCTGTGATTATGTAAAAATTGCTTCTGACATTAGTAATGGCTCTCTGATCGCTCCTACTCCCCACTTACACTTACTCCCCACTCTGCAACAACAGAGTCTGGTGACTCCTCCCTGGGTTGGCAGATGCAAGCATAACTGGTCATACTGGACAGAAAGGCAGCAACTTCTTGTCTTGTGGGCTATGCTGAAAGGAGAAAGAAAAGAGCCCTGTTGTAGCTGCACCACTGCTCTCACTCTGGGTATGGAGGTTCAGACACGGATCTTCCAGGGACCATCAGGCTTTGAAATT
>NW_010167176.1:2575-13047 GCF_000695765.1 Mesitornis unicolor
CAGCAGGATCCAGATGCTCTGGTGAGGTAATTCCTTCTTGCCATACTTCAAGGAGAAAAAAGCCCTAGAAATGGGACTGGACAACTGCTCCGCTGGCTTTGCAGATGTGCTTTCCTGCACCCTATATGACAAGACACATTACACAGCTCAAACAGCAAGTGGAGTCTATTGAAATTTTTCATTTTTTTTAACGAGGTGCTCTTAAATTGTCCCCAGTGTGCTGCTAACTACAAGTTACACCGAGTATTTGAGGGACTTGTGCACTTTAAGCCTCCCTACTGCAGATTCTGGCAACTATCGAGGTGACATCCAGTATCAGAATTTCTTCCGAAATGCTGAGCAACACTCTGCAAAGCAATAGATGAAGATTCCCAAGTCTCTTTCTCTCTGTAAACTTTTGGAACTCAAAATGAACACTGTGGGCATCCAAGAAATTTGTGCAAATAAACAATACAAAATGTATGCTGTGAAAATCAGTTTTCTAATGGATGATCCTCTTACCCATCGTTTGAATGTGTAAGGAAAACATGAGACATCATCCAGAACATCCGCTAACATCTCACAGCAAAGCAGCAGCAAATCTTCAAGCAACTTCAGTTGCTATAGAAAGTGTTTATTATTTATTTGTATCACCGAGGAAATAACATTGCTTAATAAAACCAGTGATCTCAGCCAGCCTCAATGTATATGTGACCAGCTCTCCAAAGAGCACAAGGGTAGGTGGGTGGGTTTCCCTGACTACAGACTCAAATTTGCAAAAGTATTGACCTCAACACTTTCTTTCCTTTTTTGAGCACAAAAGTCTTTCCTCACTTCACTTCTGCAGCATCAGCCAGTGCAGAGTTACCTCTGCTTTTGTTTTTGATCATTGTTTTATTAAGCAGAGCACAAGGAAGGTACAGTGATCCATGAACACTTCATGGATCTTCCTTCCCTCAGTAGGACAAGACAGTGCTAAAACGCAAACTCTTTCCACTGAGCTATTTGTTTTGAAAATGGTTTTGTTTTTCTCTGCACTATGTCCACTGAGCTTTTTAAAGTATAAAATACATTTCAAGAAGCCGTGGATGTGGCACCTGGGGACATGGTTTAGTGGCCGTGGTGGGGTTGGGTTTACGGTTGGACTTGATGATCTTAGAGGTCTCTTCCAACCTTCATGATGCTGTGATTTCTGAGCCTATTGTGAGCCTTTGCATAATGTCAGAACTAAAGTTTCCATTAATAAAGACAAACCTGTAAGACTGGATGCTTTAAATGAAAGAACCAAATATTTCAGACTCACAGTTAAAGATGGGAATCTCAGGATGGTGTTCTTAGTCCTCAAGGACTACCCACCTTACTGGGGTTTTGAGAGGACTTTAAAGAACTTGTGCAGGTCAAAGTCACTGAAATTAAACACAAATTAGGCATCTGACTTACTGAGCATCTTAGAAATCCACCAGTTAATGCTTTTACTGCTCTTTCATAGATTGCATAGATCAAGTCCAGTCATGAAGTTTCCTAATGGTACTTGAGTGACTGTGTGAAATGCTCCATCATAGGATGATCTGATCACCATAAGGATAAACTCAGCAAGGAGCATGAATGAAACAACTGCTAGGATAATTTTCAGTAACATCCTTGTGAGTATCAATGTGATGAGTCAGTTCTGCTGTCTTTCCTCCACAGCACAGTAACAGATTCACGTAACCTGTTTCATCCCAAAGGAATTCAGAGCACGCTACAAAGGATTTGGGTAGCATCCAAAAGTCAAACGTAGCCAACTTGGGACTGAAGCACAGAAGTGCTTTTATATGTAACAATCCTAAAAAAACCCAATTCAGCTTAGGAGAGGAAGCGGAGAATATTCATACTGCAAAGGGAAAGGGTGCTCAGAGAATTGGAATTCAGCCATCAAAATGCAAAGCAGACTGGGATTTCTTCCACTACCTTTACATATTATAAATTTGTCAGCATAATGCTCAGTTGGACAACTCTGGCTGCCTTCTCAGACAGCAGAGAGCTAGAGGCATGTCCAACAGCAACTGTTCTGAACTGGTTTAAGTGGAAAATGGGAGTAGATAACATCTGTGTAGATCCCTCTTTCTCCACAGCCTCTGTGAAGACAGTCTAAGAAGGTCAACTTAAATTTAGATGTGTAACTTAAACCACCAAAACTAAGAGAGATAATCTAATGTTATCTAATTAGTTCGTATATATATATATGTCATGCACCTTAGGTCACTGCTGATGACTGCAATCAACTGCAATGCTCTGCTGTCCTTCAAAGCTGGCAGTTTCTTTGCTGATTGCCCTGCTCCATCTCTTGTGTGTGGGATGCAAGTGGTCCCCTACCAGGGTACATGGGAATAGGAAATGGCCCCAAGTTGCGCCTGTGATTTAAATGTGGCAGAGGGGACCTTCAGAAATCCTTGTTCAAATACTAACTTTTTTCTAAAAAGAGTTGTCCTGCGCCTGTAGATAGCAGCATGTTGTGCATGCTTTGGTGTGTACTGCGGGGACTGCATTCATGTCAGATCTCACAAGTTATAGAGAGGAAAATTCCTGAGTTGGTTTGGCAAGCTTATACATCACTAAAAATGATCTCTCCAACAATAAATCATTAATTTTGTAAACTTAATGTAAACAACAATGTTTCCAATGAAACACAATAATTATACACAATTGATTTTGTCAAAATCTGCTTTTCATTTTAACAATGTTATGATGGAGGGAGACTGGCCAGTGTATTTCACAGAATCACAACATTATGAAGGTTGGAAGAGACCTCTAAGATCATCAAGTCCAACCGTCAACCCAACCCCACCATGCCCACTAAACCATGGCCCCAAGTGTCACATCCATGCACTTCTTGAACCCCTCCAGGGATGGGGACTCCACCACCTCCTTGGGCAGCCCCTTACAGTGCTTCACCACTCTTGCAGTCCAGAAATTTTTCCTCAGATCCAATCTAACCCTCTCCTGGTGCAACTTGAGGCCATTTCGTCTTGTTCCATCACTGGTTATATGGTAGAAGAGACCAACACCCACCTCGCTAACCCCTCCTTTCAGGAGCTATAGAGGGGATAAGGTCTCCCCTCACCTCCTCTTCTCCACTTGAACCCTCCAGCTCCCTCAGTCACTCCCCATCATTCATGTGCTCCAGACCTCTCCCCAGCTCCCTTGCCCTTCTCTGGCCGCACTCCCTCAATGTTTTTCTGGGAGTGAGGTGCCCAAAACTGAACACAGGATTTGAGGGGCGGCCTCATCACTGCCCAGCACAGGGGCACAATCCCTGCCCTGCTCCTGCTGCCCACTCCACTGCTGATACAAGCCAGGATGGTGTTGGCCTTTTTGGCCACCTGGGCACTCTGCTGGCTCGTGTTCAGTCACTGTCAACCAACACCTCCAGGTCCTTCTCCTCCAGGTGCTCTCCAGCCACTCCTCCCCACACCACTAGTGTCCATGGGGTTGTTGTGTCCAAAACACCCTTAAATGTGTGGTTAGAATTGCGGGTGGCCCTGCAGAGAGATCCTGCAAACTGGAAGAGGCTCCTGAGATCAGCCTGCTCGGCTTGGTGCCAGCTGTCATAGATCTTTCCATGCTCCCACTGATCCATGTGACTCCTCTCCTAAATTTCAGCTCAGGGCTTGAAGCCAAGGGCAGGAGGTCACATCAGGACCAAGTGTTTTCCAGTCCAGGAAAGGCACGGCCAGCTGAGGTTGGCTCCCTCCAGTAATCCCATCCCGACTGTCGGTGACTCAACCGAGAGCATTCTGTCACCTTCTTGGCATCTGGGACATTTGCAGTTAAACATCCAGGACCTAATTCCCTTTATCTAAAAGGAAAGCTCAAATTCAGACTATCAGGATTTCAGACTGACATTGAGACAGAGCAAGTGCCAATATCCAGTTTGGGTTCTTTCGTTCTCTAGTTCTTTCTCCCACTGTTTAAAAATATATGGAAGATTTTGGGTTTTGACCTTCTGATTTTGGCTTCAAAGCTGTTCCCATTGCTCTTGAGCACCCTGAAGTGTGCATTTCTTGGGATCTTTTACAGTCACTAAATATTATCCAGGTTGACGCCTTAACACCAACGTCCCCTTAACCACCCCAACACATGCACGCTTTTCAGCAAAAACGACATGTTTTGGAGTTACAAGCAAAACTCTGCTGTACTGTTTTGTTGTATGGTGGGTGCAAACTCTGCTATCCCATGCTGAAGGCTCTGGGTGTTTTTTTGGGATAAAACACCGAAGCAAATTTCTCTTTACAAACAATTCTGTCTTGTAACTTGTGACACCACAAGAGCCATTATTTAATACCTTTGGTGTCTTTTGGTTCACTGTTGGCTGCCAGACCACTGTCTGGGGACATGAACACATGTTCATATTTGGGGGTTTTGTGTCATAACTATGACCCAAAGTCTGGCTTCCTCTCCCACACCTTGCAAAGTCCTTCCTGTAAAAATCGCCCCAACTGAGAAAAGATTTACAGAATGGCCCCATACACTCAATTCAGTCCTGTCTCCAGATTTTGCCTAGCAAATTTTGCACAAACAGAACTGTTAATGAAATAATACACTATTGATCAAAATAATGGTATAAGACTGTCACCCTAATGAAGGATGTCTCTGAGAGCTGAACACACACAACAGTACAAATCTGTTGTAAAAAATACAACTAAAAAAACAGAGGGAAAACTAAAGTGGTGTATTTCTCCCACACAAAGCATATTACTCATTGTGAGAAAAGAGCAATTTGTTAGACTGCTTCATTCAGTCATAGGCCAAATTTTGCACGTAGTTGCCTCCCAAGAGCAGAAAAATGCATGACTTAAAGAGCTCAGTAATTTAATGTGCTTGAAGTGAAAGAGTAATGAATGGAGGTTTAGGCAGCAGGAAAATGCAGAAATGCATCCAGGTGTTTCAGAAGGGGCTATTCTTTCTAAAAATGCCCAGAAGTAACACTTTATTTCAAAATACTCTAAATGAAGCCTGTGATGCACTCCTCATTTCATTACAAGGTGGGTGTTACAAGACCAGGAGCCATTTTCACTGACTCTAGGGGTCTCCAGCTATAGAAATCTGGCATCTGTTTGATATTATTTCTCCATTAGAAGAGTAAATCTTAACGTCTCTGGCTTTCTTGTGGCCTCTGACACATCCCACTTTAGTTACAAATGTCCCTCGAGCCGGCAGTGATTTGATGGGCTGGGACACACTCCTGCAGAGCCATCAATAAATGGTTTCTATGAGAAGCTGAAGTACCCTCAGGAAGCAGACAAAGAGTTTCTGCATGAACATCAAGTTGTAAAGGAAACCCCCAAATTGCAAAAGATTTGTGGCAACCCAAAATGTTCCTCTATAAATAACTAAATTTGCATAGGGCATTACAGACTTGCATAAGAAACCAGAGCAGGCCAAAGATCCCACACAGGCTACAGTAAAAGAGCACCTTCTTGGCCTGCTGAGAAATTCCTTTTGTAACAGAAGTGAGAGCTCCTACAGGGTCGCATCAACTCATTCCAGTGAAAATGTGAGACCAAATGAATCTGTTTCATGTAACTTTGCCAAACCCAGGATGACAGGAGGCTTATTCAGAGCTCACGGAGGATCTCATTCCCAAGAATGCTTTAAACTATGCTGGTGGCCAGGATAACAACATAGGGTAACAACTCCTTTCATAAGGATCTCCAAATACTTTACAGATGTGGATGGAGAAGTGCAAAGCCCCAATTTGCAGAAAACCTGTTTTTGTGTTTACCGTGTTCAAGCAATTCATCCTGGCTAACAGAAATAGAAAAGCTAGGACATTGCACACAGGAACGTGATTCCCACCACTTGGATGAAAGCATCAGACATGGCATCACCTCCTCATGAGACAAAAGAGGTTGTTGTTTCATGGCTGAGAGCCTTCTCCCTTCAATGCAGAGATTAGCTCATGTAAACTAAAGACAGGAAAACACCAGCCAAGCACAGAAAATGAGCACAGAAAAGACAGATCGTCTTTCTGGCCCTGTCACTTACATTGCAGGAGTGGTGAGTGCAATATGCTTTGCATTTAACACCACAAGCATAAATCCCGGAGCTAAATTTGTGGTGGCTGAGCCCATCATCTGAGTCCTCATTCTATTTATCCCATTCTGTCATCAGCACCAACACTGCAATAACCTTGTGGTCTCCTGGCCAGAAGGAAGTGGGAGAGTTTCCTTGAAGGATTAATTAGTCACTACAATCAAAACAAACAAAATGTCCACAAAGGAACCCTGACAACTCTTAAATTTTCCACATAACCAGTGATAGGACAAGAGGAAATGGTCTCAGGTTGTGCCAAGGGAGGGTTAGATTTGATATTGGGAAAATCTTCTTGACTGCAAGAGCGGTCAAGCACTGGAAGGGGCTGCCCAGGGAGGTGGTGGAGTCCCCATCCCTGGAGGGGTTCAAGAAGTGGTGGATGTGGCACTTGGGGACATGGTTTAGTGGGCATGGTGGGGTTGGGTTGATGGTTGGACTTGGTGTTCTTAGAGGTCTCTTCCAGCCCTAGTAACTCTGTGACATTCATAGCCATAGGGGCTCTAGCACTGGTTTATAAAAAGTGCCTCTACACAGTAAGTGGGCAACTGCAGCTGGGTGGGTTGCTGTTCTGGTCAGCTGTCATTTGGGACATGTCTACACCATGTGGCCAAACGTCAAAGGAGAGACTCCTGTCCTGCACACAGGGTGCAGCACAACACGGGACAGAGCCTCCACATCAACGGATGCTGAAATTCACCATGACGCACTCATCCCTCTCAAAACTCAGTTTGTCAGCTGTGACTGAATGGTCCTCAGCACTTCAGCCTCTATTTCCTATTTATGTATTCAGGTTGTGCCAGGGGAAGTTTAGGTTGGATATTGGGAAATATTTCTTGACTGCAAGAGTGGTGAAGCACTGGAAGGGGCTGCCCAGGGAGGTGGTGGAGTCCCCATCCCTGGAGTTGTTTAAAAGATGAGACGTCGTGCTTAGGGACATGGTCTAGTGACGGACTTAGGGCTGGTTCGATGGTTGGACTCAATGATCTTAAAGGTCTTTTCCAATCAAAACCACTCTATGATTCCTTCATCCCTCCACCCACAGGCAGCTGGGCAGTCAGACCTTTCGTAAAGACACCCTTCTCAGCAGAGGGGTAGGTGTTGGTGTTGACACTGCACATGATATCTCCTCATGGGAGACAGGATGAACCGAGAGCTGATGACACACACACACCCACCACCCACTCCCTTACAGTTTGGCAGGAACACATGCACAGAGCTGGCTGGGGATGCAGAAAGAGGGAAGACCAAACCCAGCTCCTTCAGCTGTGAAGAAGAGACTGTACCACATACAGATGGGCAGAAAAAGCTGCTGAGGAGCTTGAGGCTTTCCAAATATTTTTTTCCTGAACAGTTTTTCTCATTTAGGGTAACCTCTCCAGGTAGTCACGGAGATTTTAATGTAATTTCTCTTTTCAGAAAGAGGAACTCAATGCAGTGCAGGAGGTGAGGTTGTGGTTCTGCTCTTCCCACATCAGACTCCCGGGTATATCAGAGACCTTCCATTCCAGTTAAGAAGAATAGAAATATGCACTTGATCCCATCATTAAGAAGACAATGGTTATAATCCTGGTTATAATGGTTATAGAATGGTTATAGAATGGAATTATGCACTTGATTCCACCATTAAGAAGACAATGGTTACAATTCTTGTCATAATGGTTATAGAATGGAAATATGCACTCGATCTCACCATTAAGAAGACTATAGTTATAATCTTGTTTATAATGGTTATAAAATGGTTATATAATGGAAATATGCACTCAGTCCCACCATTAAGAAGACAATGGTTAAAATCCTTGGCCTTCTCACTCCGCAGACTTAAATGCCAGCAGGGAAGCTCTGATTTTTAACAGGCAGATTTACACAGACATCACCATGTGGAGTAACATGCCATTCCCAGTGATTTCCTACACAAGGGTAAAAGCTAAAAACTTCCTTTACCAAACGTAAACAAACTGAAGTTTAGATTCTGTCTATGTTGAATGAGGCTCATAAATGCATGATGGAGGCCAGATACAGTCCACAGGGCAGACGTCTGACACCTCCGGCCTATATGGACAGGAAATGATTATAAATAGTCCCATTTCAGTTCTCTGAAGACAAATATTTTCGACACAGAATGCTCAAGCACAAAGAATCATTTGTAGACCACCCAGGCGACTTGCATTTAAACGACCTCTCTGTGCTGGGATGATCAATTATACTAATGTCTATTTCAGGAGTTGCAACATTTGTTCTTAAAAGGAAGCAGCCCAGAGGAGCCATGTATACAGTCACACTTACTTGTCAGTAACTGCCTGCACAAACTCATCAATCAGGTCGTCGTACTGTTTCCCACGAACCCGCCTGTGTTTCAGTCCAATATGGAGCAGATCAGTCAGGAGAGCCTAGGACACAAAGCAATTCTGTTGGCATCTTCTCTTCCATGGATGGACGCAGATTTATGCCCCAGCCTACCCAAAAAAGTGTGTCTGTTGTGGTCATATTCATTTTACTTACTATGCATTGAAGGCTACCTCACACAGCTCTTCCCAAGCAGGAAATGTTTTCATAAGAAGCTATGGACTATCTTTTGTGTAAATTGTGTAAAGTTGCCATGGTGCACTCATCCCTCTCAAAACTCAGTTTGTCATCTGTGACGGAATGGTCCTCAGCATTTCAGCCCCTACTGCCTATTTATGGACTCAAGATGTGCCAGGGGAAGTTTAGATTTGATTTGAGGAAAGATTTCTTGACTGCAGGAGTGGTGAAGCACAGGACGGAGCTGCCCAGGGAGGTCGTGGAGCCCCCATCCCTGGAGGGGTTCAAGAAGTGCATGGATGTGGCATTTGGGGACATGGTTTAGTGGCCATGGTAGTTTTGGGTTGACAGTTGGACTGGATGATCTTAGAGGTCTCTTCCAACCTTCATGATTCTGTGATTCTGTGAAATAAAAGCTGAAGGGATGTGATGCTTCTTGACCACTGTAGGAAATGGAGCTCTGCAGCCCCAGAACAGCTCTACCAAAGGCTTCCTGCCCCACTTCCAGTGAATAAACCTGACCTCATGTGAGGAGCGTTTACTGCTCATTCAGTTCTTCATTTTGCACTGAGGTTACCAGGAAAGCTGTTGGTCCATAAACAGTGCTTTGAGCAATGAAGACAGCCTAAAGTAATGTGAAATGTGTCACTTAGGCCTTTAGGTGACAGTGCAGAGTTTGACTAGAACCAGTGATCAGATGTCAAAAAATGCCCCCAAGGCCTGCACCTCCCTAGCACTCACCTTGGTTATCTGCAGGCATCAAGGCAAGGCATTGTCATTCAACAAATCAGTTTATTTTTTGGCTCCTGATAGGAAGATAAGAACAAGCCATTCCTCCAACCAGTCCAGCAGGTGTTAAGTTAGGACCCCTAAGCCACCTAAAAAGGACTGGTTCAGCATGGAAACAGCACATATTTTGGTGAAAATTACAGGTCAGTGGCAGGAGGCAGGCGGGCAAACACCTTCATGAGTCACTGCAAAGAAACTCCGCATCCCTTCTGATTTCAGGAACTGAATCATCCATGTGAGGAGTGGATAAGCCATCCCAAGCCTATTGTCCTGCAGCCATATGGCCCTGAATATTGCCAGGTACGCTAAAATGAGGTCTGTTTTTACAGCCACAGCTGTTTTCCCTTAAAAAGGAAGATGAAAGAGGTCTTCCTCTGAGTTTGAGGCATTAACTCTGTGGGGCTGTGGAACAGAAAGCAGACCTATTTGCATTACTTCATCCATTGCCCCATGTGCTCCAGGGCCTGTTCATGAGGTACAAGATTGTTCAACAGGTAAGCTGAGAAATGACAAGCTCTGAAAAAAGACTGATCTGCTGAAAGATGACACAAAGTATTATGGACCATTAGAGGTCAAGTTGGGAACTGCTACTAAATTGATAATATGACTGCTATATTTACTGCTTTCTACCTGTGTTAGCAACACAGTCACTCTAGGCTCAAACTTATATTGACAGGCATAAGAGAGTGGGACGAATGCTGAAAGAAGGTGCCTTATTTCTGAACTGATAAATGAGTTTATTTTGGGGCAGGATGCTTCTAGGATATGCTTAGGGTTCGGTTAAGCTGGGTTTATGCCTATGAGAAAGCCATGAGAAAGTGAGGGAATATATTGTTTATGTTGCTGGAAAACAGCAACTTCTACATTTTAATCCCAGATGTGGAAATTTCCTCCATAGAGAAGTTCCTGGACACACAAGTTACATCTGACCTTGGGCAGAACAAAGATGCCCCTGACTGGCACTGGGAGTCCCTTTTTCTGACACCATCAGTGGAGATGCCTAAAAATCACTGGTGCCACTGATTTTAGAGATGAAGGAGCTAAAGTCAAGTATGATGCTCTATTGACTGGAAACTCCAAGAAGTGAGAGACTGAGACTTCATTCCTGC
>NW_010167176.1:13078-23357 GCF_000695765.1 Mesitornis unicolor
CAAACTCAGAGTTCCCACTTTTCAGGTAAAACCATGGATCAGGCTGAGACGAGAACACCCAACATAGGTGTGCCAATATATATATATATCCACTAGTCCATAGCAGGCCTCTGTGCTAAAGGGATAAAACAATCCTGGGACCAGAGACCAAAGAGGTGGTTGGGAATCTCATCCCAGAAGTCACCTACGGCCACTAATTTTGCTTTCTTTCCTTAATTTTAAGTGTCCAATGTGAGACATTGGGCTGAAGTGAAAGAGGTGCAGAAAATGTGGCTTTCCAGTGAGCATAGCAATGTCCGAAAATGTCATCACTCTTCCGTCTTCATACACAAACTCAGAGCTCTTATTTCTCTGGTATTTGTCTCAAACATGTGTTTGGTTGACTTGGGGTCAAGTAAGGCACAAGTATCACTTCGCAAAAATGGACAAGCCCAGGCCATCACAAATAACTATAGGATATTCATTTTTTTTAAAAGAAAAAAGACATCCTCACAGATGTCCATTCTGGCATTGCTGAAATGTTGCTCTTTGGCCTATCCGAGCTGGAGTCATGAGGCAAAAATCTGCAAACAGATGGAGTCCTCTTGCCTGGTCATCACGCGCAGCAAAGTGTGCGATCTGACAAAACACTGAAATCAATCATTCCCAAATGCACTGTCCGTTTTCTTGAACACAGATACAAGAATCAGTCTGTTTGCACACAATTACCAGAGGAAGAATAAATCTGGGACTTCTTGCACAAAACCTCTCCACTCACTTTGTCATGCTGAAAGGTGGACCTGACCTTTCAGCTCCAACTGCCAACACTCTGAGTCTTCTCACCAGGGGACCATGAGGCTCCTTAATGTTTATTTTAGTTCCCCACAAGAGCAAAAGTTTCTTGAGCATCAAACAGGACTGAAACCTGGCCACTTCCCTGCAGTGCTGGTCCAGCCATCGTCTCATGGGGTGGTTGACACTCCAGAAGGGAGAACCACCCTACAGGAAGACCTGGACAGACTGGACAATTTGGGTAGCAGGAAACTTAGGAAGTTTAACATGGACAAATGTAAGGTCTTGGATCTGGGAATATATCCCCCAAGAATGCAGCTAAGACAGGGTTCCACCTGGCAATATTGATCCAATATTGATCAATACTGAAACCATATTCGATATTATAGAGAGCAGCCCTGTGGAAAGGGACCTGGGGGTCTTGGTGGATGACAAGCTCAACAGGAGTGAACAGTGTGCTGCAGCTGTAAAGAAAGCCAACAGGACGCCGGGTTGCATTGAAAAGGGCATCTCCAGCAGAGACAAAGGAGTCATTATCCCTCTCTACTCAGCACTGGTCAGACCACATCTTGAGTACTGTGTCCAGTTTTGGTCCCCACTATACAAAAAAGATGTGGACAGGTTGGAAAGGGTCCAGAGAAGGGTCACAAGGATGATCAGAGGACTGGAAAAGCTGCCATATGAAGAAAGACTGAGAAAACTGGGCCTGTTCAGACTTGAGAAGAGAAGGCTTAGGGGGGACCTTATCACCATGTACCAGTGCATGAAGGGTGGCACCAAGAGGATGGAGACTCTCTTTTCACAAGGAGTCACGTGGAAAAGACGAGCGGTAATGGACACAAGCTGCTTCTGGAGAGAATCTGACTGAACTCCAGAAGAAAATACTTTTACTATGAGATCAATCAGACATTGGAATAATCCCCCAGGGGAAGTGGTAATTTCCCCTACACTGGTCAGGTTTAAGAGTCAGCTTGACAGGGTGCTGACTCATCTCATTTAAATGATACTTGAGAGGCTGGACCAGATGATCCTTGGGGTCCCTTCCAACCTGGTATGCTATGAGTCTATGACTCTATGATTCATCTTGGATGCCTCTGGCTTTGCTCCACATTTAGGGCACTGGCCTCAGCTAAGTATTAATCTCAATTCTTTCTCCCCCCATCAGATTTATGAAAACCTCTCTTACCTCATTGTCAGTGCCAACATCCAGCAGGGCAGGGAGACACTGCTGGGGGTGAACGCCGCCACAAGCTGTGTACACAGCAAGCTTCCCCACTGGGATACCCATGCCGTAGCTTCCCTGATCTCCTAAACCAAGAATCTTCTCTCTGTCTGTCACCACGATGGCCTAGAAGGAACAAAACAGAGTGTTGGATGGTGTTGCCAAGGCTCGAGAAGCAAAACCAACTGTCTTCACACCGATACCATTTTGTGGTTCTGTTGTGCAATGGATATTGGCTCCTTAACAGTGTTAATTAGCTGTTAATGATAGAGGGTTGTTTGTTTTTTGCGGGTAGAGATGATATGACTGATGGGTCACTGTGTGGGACAGGAGCAGCTCTGCTTCCCAACACTTCATTTCACGACTCTGTGCATCCTCAGGTATACATCCAGAAGCTGCACAAGAGATCTGGCCTTGATTTTTCCTCTCCTCTTCAGGAAAAAGAGCTCTGTACATAAGTGCTTGTGCTTATCAACTGTATCTGTGGAAGTACGGCTGGACTCAATGATCTTGAGGGTCGTTTCCAACCTAAGTCATCCTATGATTCAAAGTGCTAACAAGCTCATGTTTTCACAGTGTTGTAGAGTAGATGTGGAGTAGCCAACATTAGATAACCTATCACACAATCACAGAATCATTACAGTTGGAAGAGACCTCTAAGATCATAAAATTGTCAACCCAACCCCACCATGCCCACTAAACCATGGCCCCAAGTGCCAGATCCACGCGCTTCTTGAACCCCTCCAGGGATGGGGACTCCACCACCTCCCCGGGCAGCCCCTTCCAATGTTTGACCATGTAAACCTATTTTTCCCTCCCATGCTGAAAGTTAAACAATTCCCGTATACCTCTTTGTGCTACCTCAACAAAATCTCTGATCTGTAATTTTATGGTTTTCTTGTTATTGTATCATTTCTTTGTGACAAGAAGGGAAATAAAAGCCTGTTTAATGTTGTCCAAATTAGAAGCCTAAAGTTGAGCTGTTTCAACCCACACTGTACTTGGAGACCTTAGAAGGCAAATGACAAAGCAGATCTGACTGAGCCTCACCATTTTTAGGTTAACTATTTGCCAGATTTCAAAGGAGAAGACTGTGGAGAAGTCCTTTATTTGCTGATCTGCAAAGTTAAGGCTAAATTAGGACATCAGACATACACATGCATGTACTTTAGTGAGAAATAAGAGAATGGGGGATTAGAAGCTATGTCCATAGATGTACTTCCTTGGGGTGGGGGGATAATTAAGATAGATGTATGGGTTTACTGCTGCGATAGAGCAGCATTTCGTTGTTTAGGAATGGAATAAACCTCTTGCTACTTTCCGATTTCAGGAAGAATTGCACTCATCTGTGTCAGTGTCATTTCTTATTCAACATAAACTCTCTACACACCCCAAGGCTATTTTCTCTATTTAGGTTTACAAACCTAAACCACTGTTTGTAACAGCAGAACAGAATTAGATTACCTGACATCCTTCAGGAATAAGCCTGAGGAGAAACTACAGACACAGAGGACACATGCATTTATTCTGCATTTTACATCTATTTTGCCCTCTAGTAACAAAATTCCCTCTGGTACTTTCAGGCATGATACATTTCAGGGGCATAATGCACATAGTAATAGTAAGAATCTATTTTTCAAAGAGAATCCCCATTTTCAAGCATTTTCCCATTTGTTTTTCCTTCTGAGTCAATGTGAAGTGGTAGTCAGGGATGGGAAAGTCCCTGTTTTGGGTGGGCTCCATCTGTTTCTGGGTGTGTGCTCACTTTGTTACCACACCCAGAGGATGTAATTGGGACTGGAAGGCAGTAATGTGAATAGGGGGAACAGCAAGAGCATACAGTGCTACAGGTTTATCCCAAAACTGATATAAATCATACGAAAAGGAGTCAAAATTCTAACTATGCATAAATGTTTATATTTTTAAAATTAAATTCTAATGAACTGAAACATTTCTCTGGAGAACAGATCCCTTTTCATTCAAACATCTAAGTGTTCTCAGGCAACCCTACGAACTTCTTGGTAACACTTAAATATACCCATGAGAGACAGAAAATATCTTCAGTCTTAGATGTGATGCACTCTATAGGTACCAAAGCTCCTCAAGGTAACACTGAAAAATACAGGAGAACAGAAAATACAGCATGGGAGGCATTAAGAGCTGTCTGTAGCAGAGAGAGGAAACTGGATGCCCATTTGTTTGTGGCCCTTTGGATGTAAAAAACAATTTTAAAAGTACAAAGTTTCAGACACCTGCTATACAAGCCTATTAATGCAATGATTTTAATTGCTCATGTTCGTGTGGTCAAAACTTATCCAAGAGGCCATCAATCTGTGGCTGAGCAGGACAGACCCTTCTAACTGTACCCCTGGTTTCACCATTAGGGACCTGTTTACCACTTCCAGCTGTGCTATGAGTTTTCTTGATGATTCTTGTCAAGTCTTTGGCTAAAGGTTAGGTGTGCAGTTTAAGCCCATCATCGAACTGGTTTCAAAGTTTCTTTGATAAACCTCAATCGTATATGAGGTTTAACAAGGCCAAGTGTTGGGTCCTGCACTTGGGTCACAACAACCTCATGGACACTACAGGCGAGGAGAGGAATTGCTGAAGAGCACCTGGAGGAGAAGGACCTGGGGGTGTTGGTTGACAGTGACTGAACATGAGCCAGCAGAGTGCCCAGGTGGCCAAGAAGGCCAACGCCATCCTGGCTTGTATCAGCAGTGGAGTGGGCAGCAGGAGCAGGACAGGGATCCTTCCCATGTGCTGGGCACTGGTGAGGCCGCCCCTCAAATCCTGTGTTCAGTTTTGGGCACCTCACTCCCAGAAAAACATTGAGGGGCTGGAGCGTGGCCAGAGAAGGGCAAGGGAGCTGAGGAGGGGTCTGGAGCACACGAATGATGGGGAGTGGCTGAGGGAGCTGGGGGGTTCAAGTGGAGAAGAGGAGGTGAGGGGAGACCTTATCCCCTCTGCAGCTCCTGAAAGGAGGGGGTAGCAAGGGTGGATTGGTCTCTTCTCCCATGTAACCAATGACAGGACAAGAGGAAATGGCCTCAAGTTGTGCCAAGGAAGGGTTAGATTGGATATGGGGAAAAATGTCTTGACTGCAAGAGTGGTGAAGCACTGGAAGGGGCTGCCCAGGCAGGGGGGGGAGTCCCCATCCCTGGAGGGGTTCAAGAAGTGGTGGATGTGGCACTTGGGGCCATGGTTTAGTGGGCATGGTGGGGTTGGGCTGACAGTTGGACTTGATGATCTTGGAGGTCTCTTCCAACCTTCATGGTTCTGTGATTCTGTACTGATCGCATGAGCTCGATCCTTATGGGATGCATTGATGCTCTGCCTTGAGCATCCCATGACTTTGAAGGCCCCTGAATAGGTGGGACCCCATATGCTGACTGCACCTCTGGGGTGAGCATCCTATGGAAGGAGGGAGGAAAGCAAGGATGGTAACAACACTTGACTTGGAATCAAACGTGGTTTCTAGATTATTTGCACCTTGAGGTGGTTTGAACTCAAAGCTTCCAGGATGACACCCTACAATGCTTCCCTGTGTGATCTTCTGCATTCCCCCTGCTCTAGCTGGGCCATTGTGCAGAAAAGTGTACAGGATTAACAAACCAAAGAGAAAATTAGCAATGCAGAGGCACTGGTGAGGGCTATTGTCATTTTATCCTATGTTTCTTCATGGCAGGATTCATTAGCCACTCTGGAAGACACAGAAACCCCATGAGTATGCTCAGAAGTGGTGGTTTTTCTGCTTTTTCTACTTTCAGCACTCTGATTCTTTCAGAGGAGTGGATATGGGGCACAACAGAGCTTGGCTGAGGCTTTGCTGAGTGAAGCAGAGCTCCTTCCCAGCCCTTCCAGGCAGAGGACACAGGTCAGAAACCTACATTTCCCATTTCCACAGTAAATGCACAAAAAAATAAAGGTGAGGCAGCATCTCCAGGTCCTTCCTCGCTGCCTTTAATGGGATTTACTGATGTTGGTGTTCAGTCTTTTAAAAAAAACCTGTGTCCCTCCAGGGATGTGGGTGCCATCCAGGTGCCTCTTATCTCAAAGTCTCAAATATTCCAGTGCCTTCCAGTTCAGCCATGGAGAAGTTTGTGTACAAACACAACCCTGTGGTCCAAAAGAGCAATGCTGATGAAATCAGCTGCACTTGTAGCCTGGCAACCCTGGAAAGTTGATAGTCTGAATGTCTTCCAATGTAAGAAATAAGCATCATTCCTCCCTAAAGACTAAATATTTGCTAAACATCAGTTCTTCTGGTTTATAACTATATATCTTGGGCATATCCCTTTTTATTTGCAGAAGAGTTCTTGACTTTGCAAATAAATTTTGTTTAGCTTTTCATACTATAGATAGATGGCTTACAATAAAAATTTCTCTGAAACTGGTAACTTCATTAAGTATATAAAAGTAGGGAGAATGCAATTGATTTTTAAAAAATAGTTGAAATGCATGTCACCGTCTTGAGTATTTTTGATGTCTGCCACACAATTAAGTCAGTATTCATCTGATTTAGAAACATATCTTAGCAAGTATATTTACACTAAATTCAGCAGCACTGAATCATCTTTTGGATGAGATGGAACGTGAAAGCTCTGAGACAAAAATATTTCTGGTTTCTTGCATTCTCTTTTAACTTTATAGACCAATGTTTGTTTTAATTTTATAGCATCCTCTGGACTGTCATTTCAATTCCAGGCACTTCAATATTGATCTGAAGGTTTTGACTCAGTGATTCTGTGACCACTGCCCTTCCTAGGGTCTGTTTTGGGTGCCAGAGGGGGTTGTTTCAACAACAGTCTCTTATCTTTCTGTGCCAGTTTCTCCACTGCAAAAATATATCTATTGGCCATAAAGAGTTCTGCTCATAGTCTTAAGTCAGAGACAAATGGAAATACTAAGATATTTGGACAGAGCAAGGACAAAATATCTAGTTTGCATCTGTTCTCCATGGTTCCGAAGACAAGGTCATAGGAATATGATTACTTTTTTTTTCTGGAAACATGTTAAATTCCCTTTCTTTTTCCCCTTAGAAATGGAAAACACATGCAAGATTTTCTCAGCTGCCAAACCTTTGCTCCTGGAAGAAATCGCTGACTGATAGGGGGCTGAATCTCTGTCAGTACCCAGTGAAATTCCCATCCACATGCACTTCCAGACTGGCAGGACCTGTCTTAAAAGTTGACTTTATTTCAGGCAAGGGACTTGCCCAGTCCCGAGCTCCAGTGAAAAACACTTCACGAGATCACTTTTTGGGTGCGGTGTCAGTAATATTTTCAGCTGCTGGCTATCAGACGTTATTTGCAGAGTTGCTAGCATCTTGGATGACTCATTGGGTTTAGGAAGTAGTCCTACGAGCAAGTTGGTTACAGAGATATCTTAAAGAGCTTTGGTACACCTAAAAATTTGTGAGTTAGCCACATAATTCTTCAACACATATATCTTACTTTGCTAAGGAATCTATTCTGTACTAATTTATTATTATTATTCGTGCTCTTTTCATTGCCTGAGGTCCTGCCACCTTTGATGAGGATGCTCTTGACCACATACGCACATGACAGTCTCTGAAGACCAAACATGAGCCTGGAAACTCTCTGAGGAAGGGAATATTTCTTATTTTATCCTTTTAAATAGGCAATTCTGTAAATAATCCCAATCAGTTCCATTCAATATTCCATTTTCCACCCAATTCCCTGTGATTTCCCAGTCCCCAGATGAGATGCCACATACCTTATTATTTTCTTCAGGCCAAGAGTTTAGCATTGTTGCAATGTGGCCTTTGTCGTGGATGCTGATAAACAACCACCTAAGAATAGAAAAAAAAAAGAAGAAGAAAAATGAAGCCTTGTCGTAAAATTAATAACTCCAAGATAAAATAAAACAGGTGAAACATGAAAATGCAGGGAAATGAGCTACTGAGCACAAAACCAGGCTGTTCACTGCCATTGAAATGAGAACTCAAGGGACTGTAAAAACTTTAGTTCTCATTTCAAAACCCCAAGACTCAAGATCTTTAATGGCAACTTGAGTGGAGCGTCTCCCTTATGAGGAGTGGCTGAGGGAGCTGGGTCTCTTTAGCCTGGAGCAGAGGAGACTGAGGGGTGACCTCATTCATGGTTATTAAATTGTAAAGGGCAAGTGTCAGGAGGAAGGAGCCAGGCTCTGCTCTGTGATGTCCAATGCCAGGAAAAGGGGCAGTGGGTGCAAGCTGGAGCGTAGGAGGTTCCATGTGAACATGAGGAAAAACTTTTTTACTGTGAGGGTGCCAGAGCATGGCCCAGGCTGCCCAGAGAGGTTGTGGAGTCTCCTTCTCTGGAGACATTCAAAACCAACCTGGGCGTGTTCCTGTGTGACCTGGTCTGGTGATCCTGCTCTGACAGGGGTTGGACTGGAGGAGCTTTCGAGGTCCCTTCCAACTCCTCATATTCTGTGATTCTGTCAACACTTACATTTCACCCTTGTGAAACATCTTTACTGCAGGGAGCAAACTCTGCTTTAGTGCAGAAGAACTTTCTAGTTAAAATAATGCTGATAAATGCAGGGGAGGGTGATGGTTTTACCATAAACCTTCCCATGCATTTGTATTACACATTTCTGGCAGCTCAATCTGACCCGAGTTCTTTGAAGCTTGCATTCACCAAATGAAAATTCACCAAAAATGATTAGCAGTGAATCAGAAAATTCAATGCTCAGATGAAACCTCAGTATGAAGTATTTGCACAGACAACACTATACCTGATTGTACTAAGGCTAATCATTTCTCAACAGAGAGGGCTCCAAGGCTTAAATGAAAATGCCTTCTTTTCAATAAAATTAGGAACTGGAAGACAGCATTCTTGAAAGATGTTTTAGACCCATGGCTTTTTTTACTACTCTTTGCTTTAATTAAAAAAAACAGTATCCTTAGCAGAGATTCTTCCAATATACAGGATAGTATTACTCCTATTTACTGATCTCTGCTCAGATATTTCAGGGTTAGTTAAGCTCCTTTTAGAACTAGCTCCAAAACAAAAACCTTCTCTACATCTGTTTTGGGGAAAATTACTTATTTTACTCACAGTACTCTCTCTCTGGCCTGCAGAAGCAGGGAAGGGATTGTGCCCCTGTACTGGACACTGGTGAGGCCACCCCTCAAATCCTGGAGTCAGTTTTTGACCCCTGACTCCCAGAAGGACATTGAGGGGCTGGAGTGTGGAAACAGAAGGGCAGTGGAGCTGGGGAGGGGTCTGGAGCACACAATTAATGAGGAGTGGCTGAGGGAGAAGAGGAGATGAGGGGAGACCTTATCCCCTCTACAGCTCCTGAAAGGAGGGGATAGCGAGGTGGATGTTGGTCTCTTCTCCCATGTAACCAGTGATAGGACAAGACGAAATGGCCTCAAGTTGCGCCAGGGGAGGGTTACATTGGATCTGAGGAAAAATGTCTTGACTGCAAGAGTGGTGAGGCACTGGAAGGGGCTGCCCAGGGAGGTGGTGGAGTCCCCATCCCTGGAGAGGTTCAAGAAGTGGTGGATGTGGCACTTGGGGCCATGGTTTAGTGGGCATGGTGGGGTTGGGTTGAGGTTGGACTGGATGATCTTGGAGGTCTCTTCCAACCTTCATGGTTCTGTGATTAGATAGAAAAAGTCTCAATTTCAGAGGAGGTTGAAGACAATTTCCATTGTAAGTCCACATGAGCGATGAATAAGGAAACATAATTGGGCCAATCTCTACAGCAAGGACTTCCCTAAAAAGACTTTTCTAGGGAGGCAGATATCTTCCCACAGTAAACTGTGGGAATCCTAAGTAAAAAGCCATTTACTTTAAAAAGAAGAAAAATAAAAGTGCCGACTTCAACATCATGAAGTCACAATCACACAGAAAGATCAGAAATGCAAAAACAAATTAAAAAGGGAAAGTAATGGTTCATTTATTCAGCATAATTCTTTAACGTTGTGCCCAGTAACTGATGAACTAATCACATGCACATGGCCTATCTCAAAAGCAGTATTCACAGATGTTAATCTTCATTAAAAAAGGACTACTGTACTGCTGCCATCTATGTGATAAAAAATAGTTATTAACCAGGAGCTAAAAGCAAAAATTAGTAATATCATTGCTGATACTTCAACTTATGACATCCTTTTAAAAATAATGCTATTGTTTTCACATAATATTTTCCATACATAATAAAGACACCTATTAGTTCAGCGTCTAGCTGTGTGTCTCATATGTTCACATCTCTTTAGTGCTGAATCACAGAACCACAGAATCATAGAATCCCAGCATGGTTTGGGTT
>NW_010167177.1:0-286 GCF_000695765.1 Mesitornis unicolor
ATGTACGGGACTGTCACTGGTGTCACTGGTGTCACTGGGATGTACTGGTCTGTCACTGGTGTCACTGGGATGTACTGGTCAGTCACTGGTGTCACTGGGATGTACTGGTCTGTCACCCCATCTCCCAGTACCCAGCGGTCCCCGTGGTGCCCCTCACCCTGTGCCCTCATCGATCCGATCGATCTCATCGGCGCTCACCTCCTCCTGTCTCTGTTGTCACGCTCCGCTCAGACCCCGCCCCCTCCCAGACCCCGCCCCGTCCCGGTGTCCCCGGCCATGGCGGCGC
>NW_010167178.1:0-3281 GCF_000695765.1 Mesitornis unicolor
TCCAGTTGGCCTCAGCCCATAGATTCAGCCTTCAATATCAAACCACCTTCAATATCAAACTAGACTATTGTAACTATAAAACATTGTTAAATGCTATTATTGTCTTTGTAATCTGGAACATCTTTAATATAAAAAATTTGTTTTCTGTATTAAAATTAGTTTTTTTTTAGAAAAGGAGGGCAAGTCAATTTCATCAGAAATTTCAGTCAAGTGGTACAGAGAGTAAGAGGGTAAGAAACTCTCTTAAGGACTTGGTTTGGTATACCTCATATCCCAGATAGAGTAATAGATCTGGAAGCCACACGGCTAGTGACAGAGAGAAACTATCTGTAAAATATCAAGTATGGGAATATTCACTTTCTATTTAATGAAAAATAATATCTATTAAAAAGTTCCTGTAAGGTTTAAACCTAACCTGAACTTTCTGATAATCATTATTTCCTATACTCTGATGAGGTCAATGCAAAATTTCTTTTGACTGCGAAAAGGTCTTACGATATACAAGTCTTTCTGGTGCAAGTGAAGTTGATGCTTGCACCTGTGAAGGCACCTGTGAGGCACCTGCCTCAGTGGAGAGGCTGAGTATTCAAAGTGCCCCAGGAAATAATCACAATGTTTCCCAAGGAAAATGCAGAACAAAACTTAGCCATTTGTGCAGGCCTGTGGTGGGGATGTTGTATTTTCAATTTTCCTGCTGTCCTTGATTGGTTAGTAAACAAAGAAGTATAGTCTCCAGGACAGCAAATGACCTCTTTCAAATAAATAAATAAATAAATAAATAAATAAAGTGAATATGGGAAGGTAATGTTTTCAATTATTTAAACTAATGTAAACAGTGTCAGCTTAGAATTTGTTTATTATTAAGAAATAAAAGGATTTTAAATGCTTACTTCACTTACCCATAGACAATAACTTATTTGGAAACACTGTAATGCTAGCAGTTATTCTAGGCTTTTCTTTGCTATGAAGAAAGAGCAAAATATATTCATGCATCTATTTTATTGCTCTCAGATGCAACACAATAAAAAAAACCATTTCATCAATACTGTGTTGACCTAGGATTCCCCATAAAAACTTGGAATGCAGTAACAGGTTTAGTAAGTGAAAAATGTAATAGCACAGATGAACTTTAATAAATCATCATATATGTTATATGCTGAAATAAGCTGATAGATTTCTGCATGTTTTGTGGCCCATTAAAGTAAACTGAATTTTTTGTTGCCACTGCATCTTTTCAGAGAGGTTTCAGTATACTTTTTTACAAAGAAGTGTTATCTTCAAATTCTCTTGTTCATCAAGTTTATTTTCAAGATATTTCCTCATAAAGTGATGTCAGACACAGTCTAACTATATTTTTATTTACTTCAGCACAATTTCAACTGACTGCATTATTGCTTTACATTTTGAACATTTTTCACTAGTAATTTTTCTCAAAGAAGGATTTTAAGGACTTTCTTATGTTTTTGTACTCCTTGCTGACAACTTAAACTGAAATTAGAGACCTCTGTTTGAGTAGAAAAATTTGTGTCATGAAGGTACAGAGCAATCAATTAATTTACAGAAGTAAATCTGTACAAAGTCCCAATTCTCTGATCATTATCAAAAATGGAAATTAGTCTCTTCCCAGTGCAACAGGCAATGGCAGGTGTGCCCTCCCCCTAGTAACTGTTCCACCTTCCCAGGTGCTCTTGCAAAACAGGTATGATGTTCTGCAAGGGGAACCAAAGAAAGACCAGGAAGGCAACTCGCCTAGCTCGTAGGCACCGCCAAGGTTCAATCAGAGGAAACAACTTAAAAACATCTTCAAATAAGAAAGACAGATGGGTCCTCGTCATAGGGGACTCCCTTCTGAAGGGAGTGGAAGGTCCTATTTGTAGATGAGACCCACTCCTCAGGAAAGTCTGCTGCCTCCCAGGAGCCAGGGTCAAGGACATTCAGAGGAAACTCCCTATCCTAGTTAAATCCTCTGACTACTACCCATTGGTGGTCTTTCAGGTTAGCAGAGAAGAGATTACAGCAAACAGTTTGAGAGCAATGAAAAGGGATTTCAAGGGCTTGGGACAACTGGTTAAGGGATCTGGAACACAAGTAGTGTTCTCCTCTATCCCACCAGCTGCAGGCAGATCTGAGGCAATAAACAGAAAGAGGCAACAGATCAATGCCTGGCTCAGAGACTGGTGCCACAGGCAGGACTTTGGGTCTTTAACCATGGATCAATTTACACTTCACCAGCTTTAGTGACAAAAGATGGGACATGTCTGTCTCAAACGGGGAAAAGGTTCCTGGGACTAGAGTTAGCAGGGCTCATAGACAGAGCTTTAAACTAGTTTTGAAGAGGGGAGGGGGGAAAGGGCGTAAAACACAACTCGCTAGCGATGAGCCTGGGGGTAGAGCACCGACACGTGTGGGATGGTGCGCTACTGAGACTCTTCGGACTACTGTTCCAGTGGAGTTCCATACAGTAACCAAGGTGCAAGGGTCACTGAGGGGTTAGTAACCATGGAAGTCCCTGAAAATGGCTTGGCAGAAATTAGGACTGCTCCCTGTGAAAAGGTGACATGACCTTTAGTCCGACTGAAGTGTTTCTACATCAATGCACTCAGCATGGGCAATAAGCAGGAGGAACTAGAAGCTATTGTGCATCAGAATAACTAGGATGTAGTAGCTATCACAGAAACATGGTGGAATGAATCACACAACTGGAGTGCTGCCATTTATGGGTATAAGCTTTTCAGAAGGGATAGAAAAGGAAGCAAAGGTGGTGGGGTGGCCATGTATGTTAGGGAATGCTATGACTGCCTAGAGATTAGAGACAGTGACAACAGGGTTGCGGGCCTATGGGTGAGAATCAAGGGGAAGGCAAACAAATCAGATATCGTGGTGGGAGATTGTTATAGACCACCTAACCAGAATGAAGAAATAGATAAAATATTCCGTAGGCAGCTGGGAGAAGCCTAACGATTGCTTCCCGTTGTACTTGTAGGGGAATTCAAATATCTGGATAACTGCTGGAAATATAACACAGCAGAGAGGGAACGGTCCTGGAGGATCCTGGAGTGTGTGGAAGATAACTTCCTGACACAGCTGGTGAAGGAACCAAAAAGGGAAGGTGCCCAGCTGGACCTGCTGTTCGCAATCTTGTGGAAGATGTAATGGTTGGAGGCTGTCTTGGGCATAGTGATTGTGAAATGATAGAGTTCTCTGTCCTTGGAGAAGCAAGGAGGGGGGCTAGCAGAACTGCCACTTTGGACTTCTGGCGGGCAGACTTTGGCCCGTTTAGG
>NW_010167178.1:3514-3993 GCF_000695765.1 Mesitornis unicolor
AGGGGGAAAATCAGAAGGGCTAAAGCACAGCTGGAACTTAATCTAGCTAGTGCTGTTAAAGACAATAAAAAGGGTTTCTATAAATACATTGGCAACAACAGGAGAACTAAGGAGAGTCTCTTCCTTCTAGTAGATGTGGGGGGAAGCATAGTGATGGGGGATGAGGAAAAGTCCGAAGTACTTAATGCCTTCTTTGCTTCAGTCTTCAGTAGGAAAACCAGTAGTACTTTGGGTAACCAGTCCCCTGATCGGAAAGACAGGGATGGAAAGCACAGTGAAGTCCTCATAATCCATGAAGAGGTGGTTAGCGAGCTGCTACACCACTTAGGCATGCATGGGGCCAGATGGGATCCACTCCAGGGTCCTAAGAGAGCTGGCAGAAGTGCTTGCCAAGCCACTTACCATCATCTATCAACAGTCCTGGCTGACTGGGGAGGTTCCAGTCAACTGCAGGCTTGCAAACATGATGCCCCTCTACA
>NW_010167178.1:4181-14557 GCF_000695765.1 Mesitornis unicolor
GTGACCTGCTTGGTGGATGAGGGGAAGGCTGTGGACATTGTCTTACCTTAGTAAGGCCTTTGACACTGTCTCCCACAGTATCCTCCTGGAGAAGCTGGCTGGGCATGGATTGGACGGGCATATGCTTTGCTGGGTCAAAAACTGGCTGGATGGCCGAGCACAGAGAGTTGTGGTGAATGGAGCTAAATCCAGTTGGTGACCAGTCACAAGCAGCATTCCCCAGGGCTCTGTTTTGGGGTCAATTCTGTTTAACATCTTTATCAATTATCTGGATGAGGGGATTGAGTGCTCTCTCAGCAAGTTTGCAGATGACACTAAGTTGGGAGGGAGTGTTGATCTGCCTGAGGGTAGGAAGGCTCTGCAGAGGGACCTGGATAGGCTGAATCAATGGGCTGAGGCCAACTGGATGAGCTTCAACAAGGCCAAGTGCCAGCTCCTGCGCTTTGGACACAATAACCCCATGCAGCACTAAAGGCTTGGGGACTTCTGTGGAGACATTCAAGACCCGCCTGGATGAATTCCTGTGCGACCTAGTCTAGGTGATCCTGCTCTGGCAGGGTGGTTGGACTAGATGATCTTTCGAGGTCCCTTCCAACTCCTAATATCCTGTGGTCTGTAGCAGGGTAAAGTATGAAAGATTTTGGAAAGCTGCAAAAATTAAACCAAATCTAGCAAATCCAATCCAATCCAATCCAATCTTTCCAAATCCACTTGTCTAGTGATCGTCTTCATGGCTTTAATGCTTTAGGCTGTAATCAGGCTTCATCCTTCTCCGTTAATCACCAGGCTTAGGGAGAAGCAGCACGAATATTCACAGGACTCTTCTTTCAAACTCTCACCAAAAAAACAGTAAAACAAATTTTCCAAAGTGACAGCTGAGCTGGAACCACTGAAACCAGCAGAGTGCCAGGGCACCTCAGGTATCAACTGGCCTTACTATCCCTGAACGGCCTCACTGGGACCCACACTTGCGTCCCTGCCTATGAGCTCAGGCATCCTATTCCAGCTCAGGCCTGTGTTTGAGCTACAGCATATGGACCTTGACCCTACACTGTAGGTAGCTTCTCTCCTGGAAGGACTCTTTGTCTCCACTCCTGTTGTTGGCCTCATCTCCTGGATGAACGTTGGACCCATGCCGTAGCCTTGTTTCCAGTTCTGTCTCTGGTTTCATCTACTTTGGCTCCTGACTAGGTCCCCCAGGGTGGCCCCTCACCCTGGTTCATCAATTCTTGCTTAGGCTGGGACTATTCCTGGACCTTGTTACCTGCACTTACCTCTGCCCACTAAGGTCAAATGCTGTGGGACTGTGCCTCAGTAAGGGCACTGCAGGTATTGGGGTCACCCTTGGCTCCCGGCTTGTCCTCTCTCATGGATGAGTCCTGCTCATCCTGCTACCTGACACAGAGTGCTCCTAACATACATTAATATTGCATAAATACTGACCAATTGTACAGTGCAAAAAGTTACATGACTATACCTTGGTTTAGCATGGCTGTTGCAAATAGGATTTGCTGTTAATATCGTAAATATGGTATGCAATGTGTACAAGTACACTGTAAACCTACATCTATAAAGCTAGTTCAATCCCACAAAAGTAAGAACAGGTCCAATATGACCATCCACTACTGTAGCTGTAAACTCCACGAAGTATGACATGGTCTGCAGGAAAATATGACTCCAAAATAGTCTGTTCAGAAGTATCTGCAAAACAATTATCAAATACAGAGCTTGCAACTCAGAATTCTGTAACTCAGGCTAAAATTCTGACAATACTATATCTATCAGTTATCTATCTAGCCCATTTAGGCCCATCACCATATTTCTTCTTTCTGACTGTTTCAGGTTTACATACCCTTCACTTGTACTTTTCTTACAGGGAAAGCCATATACATGAGTCAATCCTGATATCAGTAACCTATTTAAAACAATTGCTATAATAGCTGTGACACTGGATAGAAGTTCAGAAATGTATGCAATGCAGAAGGAACTTATTTCTGAAAATGAGGTTAATTCAAAACTGGAATTTGAGCAAGCAGGATCAGTGTTACAATTCCCATCGAACGCCTAGCAGTGATTGTATTTCTCATACATACAGAAAATATTAATATCATTCAATATTTGGCATGGTAATGAAAATACACCACATGAAACATGTAGTGATTCCAAGACTACTACATGATACACAGGACAGTCAGAATATAATCCAATATATTGCACAACAAGCAGTAGCAACAACATCCAGTTGACACATGCAGGGGAAGCTGTCATCACTATTTGGAAAAATGATTTATTCAAATTGCCTCAGATTTGTTTCACAACATTTTTGTGCTTAAAAAACTCTTTTTGAGGGGACATTTAATGATGAGGTGCACATGAAAGGCTGAAAGCAAAATAATTTAAAAAATAATAATATTGACAACTGTTATCTGCGTGGTTATGGCCAACTGCATTGCACATAACATCTGCAAAGCTGTATGTAGTGATCTTGTGTGACAGGCTACATGACATGTTGCTGACTGGACATCTGGCTCAGACAACCTGAATCACAGAACTAAAGGCTAGTTACTGTCACCATGACAGTGCCAGAGCAAACATTTATTCATTCCTCATCTGGAAGCCTGACTGCTAGAGAGTCAGAAAACATCTTATTCTCCCTTATTCTTCATCTTTCTTCATGTATGCATTTCTCTGTGTCAATATTTGTATGTGCAATTCCCAAAGTTATAAAGAATTGATAATGTTAATTAATTGTGCTACAAAAATAAAAATAATGAGCAGATCTGAGACTTTCAACAAATGCTCCTACTAATGTCAATGAAAATGGCATTGAATAGATAACCTCAACCCAGTATTTCTATTTGAGTAAAAATCTGGCATATACTAAAATCTAGCAATCCTTACCAAAAGGATGAATGTGGTTAAGATCAGTTATTATATTAATGTGCAGGAATGTGAGAACCTGCACTCTCATTTGAAATCAAGAATGTTATACAGCATTTCTGCTAGCTATAAAGAATATCTATCAAGACTATATATCTATCAGATTGAGTTATTTCTGGCTGAACATTTGTCAATAAGTAGCCATAAGATAAAGGTAGGCACACTACTTTATAAATCTGCATTTTATCGAATCTGGTTAAGCAGATGAAGAAACCTTCCCAGCACAATGTTGCTAACTGCATTCAAACTGCAGCTCAAGCTGCAGCAGGGCTGGTTTAGTATGCTGTAAAAATTTCTGGCTTTGTGTTAAATAAAATTCCCTTTTCCCCAGCACTATTAGAATCCATATTTACACTTCTTACCACCCTCTGCACTATAAGGAATGAGATGAAGAGGCAGCTGCCTAAAACAGGCTGTCCCTGTTTAATCTCCTGCTTTCTGAATGCTTCAGTGTCTCAAGACCGTTTCTCTACCTAACATTTTTTTCCCCCACATTGAACAGCTGGCCCTTCCATATGAAAATAAACAGGAAAAGCAGAGGGGGTGAAAAATCAGAACAATTCACCTTTGCCTGGATCTTTCTTTTTAAGGTACAATGTAATTGTACTAATAAGTTTCAGTATATGAACTCTTTAAAATGTACTGCATCTAATCTGTTTAAAAGCCTTTTGAACACTAGCTCTGCTTAACTGCACCTAAAAATACAAGGTAAAAATGTGCTGCATATGCCAATGAAAATCAGTTTAAATTTGCATAAAATAATTAATTTCTTCCTATTGAGGTATAATAAGCCAGATTACTTAAATAAAAAAGGGAAAAGAAAGAATTCTGGTGGGCAGGTGTGAACATGAGCAGTCAATGAAAAAAACCAAACAAACCAACACCACAAGGATTTATCTTTTTTTTTTTTTTTGTAGCTGCCCTTGTTAGCACCTGTTAAGTGAGACTAAGAGAGCAAATTTTTTCTCCATCTCTGGAGCTGAACCCTGCCAGTCAGAATAGAAGCTTGCCGGTTCAGACATAACGAAAAGATTTTGTTATCCATTCTGGTGTTGCAAAATATGCAAATGACTGTTTTAATCAAAGAAAAAAGCCCAAGACTACTACATAAGACTTCTCTGATAAAGATTTAAACTTGCATATCTTGATGTTGATACGTTAAGGCTAAAACTCAGATTCCTAGGAGCATGATATTCCTTTTAACTTTGAAAGATGCGTATATATGCATTTATGAATAAAGACTTAAAAGTTTCTCTTTAGCAGAAAAATAGTATCTTTTTAATGTCTCCACATATCTGTTATTCCTCTGGGGAAGAAAAACCTAAATAAATGAATCTATTGCTTTCTGAGCATTAAAATCAATAGGTTTCCGTAGTTATGAGAAGAAACAGACCTCTGTCAAACTTTATTGTGTGAATTTCTCCAGCAAAAAGAATATAAACTCCATTTTTGTGTATTAATTATTAAGAAAAAAAAATATTTTATTTCTCCCTTTGAAATTTCCCAATAAATATAATAGGCATTCACTCCATTTCAGATTACACTTTGTGCAGAAATTAGTCATTTGAGTGATGTTTTGAAAACTCTGAAATTTGTTACACTGCAATGATAATAAAAAAGCTGTAAAAGCTGGAGTATACTACTCTGAAATCTTCAGTGAAAAATGTCACTTTCTTCCTCATCCTCTCCAAATACACATTTGTTTTTTGCCATCTTTCCTTTTTTAACTCTGACTTAATACTGATGTGTCTGAATATGCCTTTTGGAGTATACTAACAAAAAACAAGTGTGCAATTTGTGTTTCCATTTAAAAATGCCTTCTAAAAATCACAGAATCACAGAATCTCAGGAGGCGGAAGGGACCTTGAAAGATCATCTAGTCTAACCCCCCTGCCAGAGCAGGATCAACTAAACTAGGTCATACAGGAATGCATCCAGGCGGGTTTTGAATGTCTTCAGGGAAGGAGACTCCACAACCTCTCTGGGCAGCCTGGTCCAGTGCTCTGTAAGCCTTACACTAAAAACGCTTTCCTTATGTTCAGGTTGAACCTCCTATGCTCCAGCTTGCACCCATTGCCCCTTGTCCTGTCATTGGCTGTCACTGAGAAGAGCCTGGCTTCTTCCTCCTGACACTCACCCTTTACAAATTTATAAACATTAATGAGGTCACCCTTCACTCTCCTCTTCTCCAAGCTAAAAAGACCCAGCTCTCTCAGCCGATCCTCATAAGGGAGATGCTCCACTCCCTCCATCATCTTTGTGGCTCTGCACTGGACTCTTTCAAGCAGTTCCCTGTCCTTCTTGAACTGAGTGGCCCAGAACTGGACACAATATTCCAGATATGGTTTCACCAAAGCAGCGTAGAGGGGAAGGAGAACCTCTCTCGACCTACTCACCACACCCCTTCTGATACACCTCAGGATGCCTTTGACCTTCTTGGCCGCAAGGGCACATTGCTGGCTCATGGTCATCCTGCTGTCCACCAACACCCCAGGTCCTTTTCTGCCTGACAGTTTTCCAGCCACTCATCCCCAAGCCTGTAGCACTGCATGGGGTTACTGTGACCGAAGTGCAGGAGCTGGCACTTGGCCTTGAAGCTCATCCAGTTGGCCTCAGCCCATTGATTCAGCCTATCCAGGTCCCTCTGCAGAGCCTTCCTACCCTCAGGCAGATCAACACTCCCTCCCAACTTAGTGTCATCTGCAAACTTGCTGAGGGAGCATTCAGACCCCTCATCCAGATCATTGATAAAAATGTTAAACAGGACTGGCCCCAAAACAGAGCCCTGGGGAATGCTGCTTGTGACTGGTCACCAACTGGATTTAGCTGAAATGAATGTATGGCCTCTGTAGCTTAGTAGATGCAAAGTCAATAAAATAAAGTAATAATAAAGGCAAACACTGACCAAAAAATAAGTGTCCTTCTATGCCTTTTGTGCCTGCCTGAGAGGAATCTAGGGGAGCAGGACAGCATATGATTGCTGTTATTTTCTTAGCTTTGTTTACATTATCTTTAATAAAGCACAATAAATACCTACATTGGAAAGAAAACTTCAGTCCAATGTGTGCCATGATTCTATTTTCTCTTTCATAGTCAGATTTTCCACTGGAGCGATTTTTTATGCTGGTAGTAGATGCTGACCATTTCTTTCTAGTCTTTCATCCTTCATTATTTAATGAGGACTTCAGATAGATGATGTGAGAAAAAACAAGCCTGGAGGGCAATTAGTGAGTTCCAAACAAAAAAATCCCAGCTTCTGAACTTCTCTGCTATTTTGTCTGTGCTAAAGAAGAAGATTATTTTGGTTCCTGAGACAAAACAAAGAAATTTGTCTCTATATAAGTTATGAACTCCAGTTTTGGACCAGATTTTTTTTTTGATTCAGCTCAAAATTATGTTTTGAGAATATTTTAAGGATCTATTTGTAGATGCCACGTGTGAGTTGGTTTTCTAAATGCCAAAGGTATTCAGTTATGATTAGCTGTTGTAGGTAGTACAGTCTAGTTGGCAAATGAATTTACCTGGCACAAAGTGTGGGAATCATTTGCTTCAGGATTGCCTAGTTCAATCTGAAGCATGCAAAGTTATCAAAGATAAGTCACTGAGACTAGAAGGTGTGACCTATGAGAGATCTGAATACTAAGGCAAAGCAGCTGGAGGCTGCTGGTTATCCCTCCTAGCATTTAAAATAGCACTAGATATCTACATTTAGATATGGTAATCCCAGACTCAGTGCCTCATTTAAGGTGAGCTGAATTATTCTCTAGGATCCATTGGCAGTGCAGGCCAGAAAACAAATTTATTTATCTTCACGCAAACATTGATTGCCACTTAAGACAGACTTGCTTGGCTTGCAACTGCTATCTTAGAAGGGCACTGGTTTTCCCTAGTTTTTGTGTCATATCTGCTTGTCCCATGAAAAAGTCTTGGATAAATTAGATACTCTTTTGACTGTATTTTATTACTTGCTGCATGTCTTTTATTCCAGAAAGCAAAGAAAAGGCATCCATAAAACTACATTAGTAAAACATATTTCAGAAGGGCCATTAACTAGTTAACAAAACTGAAACAGACAGACGTGGGATACACTTGTGGGATGACTGAAGTGGAGGGAGGCTGGATATCAGCTTGTTTTCTTTGATTTGTAAATTCTGCCTTGAGCACTAACACAGGTGAATGAAACATTCTCAAAAAGACAGAACAAAGCAATTTCTTGGACTGTTACTGTCAGACTTAAAAACACAGGCATCCAGAGAAAGCACAGAGGTTTTGGTGAGAGGGGTGGGGGAAAATGCATATTTGATATCATAGAGGTCTATGTGACCATTGCTGAGGAAATAAGAAAATATCAACACATGGTTGAGAAAGACACAAACTGGAGCTCCAGAAACTGCTTGCAAGAGAAAAGACCTTCTAAGAATCTTCAAGGGATGGTGTTTACAGCAGTTACATGCTGTGTGCGTGTATATCTTGGGATATGCATAAGATGTTATATAGATCTGCAAGTCTCATTCAATAACTGAAATGGAAAAAAAAAGAAAAAGGTACCTAAAAAACCTCAAAAGTCCTCTCTACTTATCTGTTTTTTAACCCCCACAGGTTCAGATTAACCACAAAGTGCAATGCAGTTATGAGTTGGAGGGGTGAAACAGGCATCGGCATCTGTTCTGTGGGATGATACCACCTGGTCCATGTAACCATATTTCTGTGGTGAGATATCAAAAACATGCATACTGTGAATACGCCAGGGAACCTCCAGAGCAAAGGAAGCACAGGAACACAAGTGTACAGCAGCAGGTCTCAAAAACAGCAGCCAAGGGAGTGTCCAGTTGAGCAGGGAGGTGGTCTGAGAGGACTGTGCTATAACTGTATCTGCAATGTCTCTTTCAGTGTCTGAATGGAGAATTATTTAACTTGACTCACCACCTCATCATAACATAATTTTCTTTGCTTGTGCTCTTTCACACAAAATTTCATGTTTCTTTACAGATAAAATCCATCCAACCTGAAATGAGCTATTTTTTTCTGAGGGAATAGGATTGAATTTCTTTGCTTGAATTTCAGTCTGGAGTCTACCAAGAACATATTATTTTTATGAATAGTATATAAAAATACGTTAGCTTGAAGAATGCATTGTAGTTTTTTATATGGAATATTACCATTTTAATTGTTCTGGAACCTGATTTGCCTATGCAGAAATTAGGTAATGATTGTAATTCTGTTACTGGATGCTAGTGGATAATATAGTAAAAAACCTATTGGAAGACTGTTGCTGACTCATCTACTGAAAAAATTGGGGAGATTAACCAATTTAGAGCTTGGGGGGGGGCCAGGGTGGCTCTGAAGATGATTAAAATGATAATTTGTGAACTTCAGCAAGGAATTTTCAGTGATAACTGCAATGAGACAAACTCAGACATAACTTGAGTCTGCAGTTGCTTTTCTACCCTCTCTCCTGGAAAGTTAAGATTCAGGATCTTTCTGGATAAACTTACAGGTAAAGCCTAAAGCTCTCATGGGATAATAACATGTATATTTGTCTTCTGTGTTTTTCAGTCTTTCCCTCTCTCTTGTTGTTGCTCTTTTTGTTGTTGTTGTTGGGGGGGTCAGGGTTTTTTGTTTAATTGTTGTTGGTTTTGTTTGTTTTGATTTGTTTTGGTTTTTAAAGGACTAATTTAATAGATTATTCTCTTTCACAGAGCTTTTGTAGCCTCCTGAAAGGGCAGAGATGGAATAATCTGGTTCATGCTAGAGCAGAGGCACAGCTAATAAGCTGGCACAGTATAAGTGGCTTAAGAATATAGAGTATGACAGTGAACTGTAGAATTCCACTCAAGAGAACTCTGGTAACAAAACCTGGCACTTAGAAAGGGTTCCCACAGCATCTCATTGCCATCTCAGTGAATGAAGTAGGTTAATGAAAGACTCAGATCAAAGAGCAAACTGAGATTAAATAATAGGTGCTTGCAAATGAGAAGTCTATACACTGCTGATGCCTTGAAATGAAGGGTTTTGAAGTCACATGAGGAAAAAACCAAAAGACTTACATTATGAAAAAGTAGTTGGCTGCTGATGCCATGAGACCTGGAACAGGCACTAACACAGTGATACCAGGATGCTTGATCTACCTGTCTATGTGTTTCCTTACTGGAGAGGGAAACCATCTGTCCCATGCCCACCCCAGACCCACTGACATTGGATGCAGGCCCAACCCATCCTTCAGAGTCAGACCAGAGGGTTTGGTTCCCTAGTCTGCTCCAGCTGCTGCAAGAAAGTGCAGGGGCCTTTGCAAGCACCTCCATACATTACGCTCACAGCATTTCCATACCTCAGTATCCCTTATCCCTCTTCCCCTTCTTGGCCTTCCTCTTCACCACCATTGTATCTCATTTTCCTCTTCCAGTTTCCCCTCAAATGAACTATTCAACTCATAACTTCTTTTTCCCAACTGCTTCTAGTTCTGTTTCATCCATACCCAAATATGTTATTTCTGATACTATCTCCAAAGTTAAAAGGGAGCGCAGCCTTCATGATCTTTGATGCTCACTGTGGATCATTTCCCAATTGTTTTACAATTGTGTTGGGATATCAATAACTTTATACATCTTATAATGATGCAAATTACAACAATCATAACTACAATCATTATCAGATTGTAGGAGTCTAGGTAGGTAACCAGAAGTGAAAATTCAAACAGGTAAAACTTTACCCAACCAGTAACCAACCCCCCCCATCCATAGTCCAGCAAGAAAAGCTTCTGAATCTCTGGTCATCTTGAAGCGCCATCAATAAATCTGGAATGCAGACACTGCACTCATCTGTTGACAGATCCAGGACTGTAGCATGGTATATCGCCATTTACACTCCACCCCATGGCCTCATTGGTGGGTTGGAGGATGTAGCTACATTCTGCATCCTTTGTTGCTGTTCATCTTGACTGTTGTCATCACTGCAACAGGGAACTCCACTCCTTTATTGTCCTGTAAGAAAACACAAAACTACGCCTCGGTCCCTTGAAACCGGGCTTTGGAGTTAGAAATCGGAAATTATCCACCAAGCACTAATATGGTGGGTTTTCCCATTTTCATCTAGGGCTTCCCATGCATATAAGCCTCTGAGTTTCGCCAGGGTCATGGGCACAATGCCAATAGAAGGTAGTTTCACCATGACAGGCTGGCCCACATTAATCTTTAATGGAAGCTTATTCTTTTCACTGTCCAGTATGGCATCATTGCCCATTGGTTTATCAGGGTGGAATGCCCTGATTTTGGGGCTCCCGTAATTTCCCCAATGATTATTAATGATAAGGACTGCTTGTGCAAGCCGTGTGTCCCAATTGGGTTGTGAGACATCTGCGTGTTTTTTAATCTGACCGTTAGTCCGCTCAACGATTCCACTGGCTTGCAGGTAATATGGTGTATGAAACACCCACTTAA
>NW_010167179.1:0-13381 GCF_000695765.1 Mesitornis unicolor
TTCCCCCATTACCAAAGACAACCAAAAACTCGTCACAGAAAGCCCAATACACTCGTGTAGTCTGGAGTAGTGCACAGGTATCAGCACTGAGTGCGACTGCAGAATCAGAGCAGTCTGTCACAGGAAGGTTTCTCAAGTCATGAGGTAAAGAGTTAAAACATTTGAAATCAAGGACAGTTCTTAGAAGCCAAGTATCTGCCCAAAATGTCACTTCTTACTGAGCATCTTGTTTTTGTGGCAGTCTTGGAAACCTTGGTTTGTTTTGGTTTTTTGCTTGCTTTCAGGTTACCAAAGAGCAGATGAACTGAGCAAAGTGTCACTGCTGTGGCCTGTTGCCATGCAGCAAAGCTGCTTAGACATATCTAAAAAGATCTTCCTGTGAGCTTTTCAAACTACCTGTGTGTGTCATCTTAGCACAAGATGTTTTAGATATTGGTCGAGTGCTTTCAACTGCAGGGCAGGGAACAGTAAGTGGTAGCAGAGCTCTGTGGTGTCTGTCGACATGTAGAAAGACAGCGAGGGCACCATGCAAGAGCACTCTCCTGTTCCTGCTCTTCTGATGTGCAGTAAATACTGGGAAAGTGGTAGATCAAAGCAGTAGAGTTATTAGTAATTGAAATGGGAAAATGGTGAGAGGGGGAATGGGAATTTTTAATAGCTACAAATACTATAAAGTAATTTTTCAGTAGATAATTCTATGCCCTTCTATTACAGAGAATGGAGGGTTTTTAATTTGGTTGGTTTTGTTCCTGTAAGCCTTTTGGGAGTCTAAGAGTACGTTGAATGGCTATTGAAGATTTGTAGAGGATTGTGGGAGGGAGCATAAGACAGTTCAAGAGTTACAAGGAGCGGCTGAGGGAGCTGAGGTGGTTGAGTTTGGAGAAGAGGAGGCTGAGAGGAGACCTTATCGCCCTCTATAGCTCCTGAAAGGAGAGGGTAGAGAAGTGGGTGTTGATCTCTTCTCCCATGTAACATGACAGGATGAGAGGAAATGCCCTCAAGTTGTGCCAGGGGAGATTTAGATTGCACATGAGAAAAATTTCTTGACTGAAAGAGTGGTCAAGCACTGGAAGGGGCTGCCCAGGGCAGTGGTGGAGTCCCCATCCCTGGAGGGGTTCAAGAAGCACCTGGATGTGGCACTTGGAGACATGGTTTAGTGCAGTTGGGTTGATGGTTGGACTTGATGAGCTTAGAGGTCTCTTCCAACCTTAATGGTTCTGTGATTCTGTCTGAAAAGCATTCCTGTCTTTTGCTGCTGTGAGCCACTGGTAATCCAGATGTGAGAGCAGCTCAGTGTGCCCAGCTGGAGCTTTGTTTTGTGAACTGGTACTTCATGTTCATGATTGCCAGATGCTTACTTGAATCAAAGATCCAGAAAACGTGGCAACTTCTTGTCTCTCTTGATTAGAGTTCCTGTTTTTTTATAATTGCTTTTTTTAATGCAATGGCCCTGAAAAGGAACTGTAAATATGGCTTACCAAATTTGTTCCAGCAAAAGTTTTGCAGCAGCTTAGGTTGTCTCCTGCTTCTGTGGCTGTTAATAAATGAAACTGCCATGTGTTTAGGGTGATTGCTGCTGTTTGTACTGTCAGCTGCCCCAAAATGGTTGTTTTGTGCATGAATATTTGCTTGAGGAAAGAGCCACTAAAGAATCAGTGCTGGTTAAGCCTTTTAGATGACTAAATGATATGTGCATCCCAAAATGAACATAAGAGATGCTGTTCAGCAGTCTGGACCACTGGCATCCTTCTGTGCTTGAAGAAGCTTGCTTTAGTACTCTTATTTCATGATTTTTTGGGAGGGGGTGAGGCTTAGCAAGTTTTATGATTCAGAAAGAACAAAGAGGTTAGAGCGAGCTCGTTGCTGTGTGCAGCAGATGAATACTGGTGTCTTGGTCTGTCTCTATTGACATGAGCTGATTTGTAGGAAAGCTGGAAGAGCTCTCCACCACACTGCTATTTGAAAATGCACAGACCTCAGTGCCATGTGTGATCCACCAGTGGCGCACTTCACTGCAGCCAGCACAGGGCTGTCCTGGTCCAGAGGCACTGTCAGAGGAAATGCTCACCCAAGATGCTGTTTCTCTTGAGCATTTCTCATAGTCACCACAAAGTCTTTCCATGCCTTAGTGCCACTCATGTTCTATAAAGGCTGTATTCACCATATTGTACTATAATTTAAATTCGTCTTATACTGCAAATGTTTTGGGTGAGAGGGGAATCTCTTACCCTTACTTTTTGCTCCTGGGATAAGAGAGCCCTTTAGATAGACGTAGAGTTTGAAACTGCACTGACCCTCTACTACCCTGAAGGGTTTGAAGGAGGGAAGGGTTGCAGTGTATTGTTGCGTTGATTTTTATAGCAAGCTGATTTAGTCCTGAGGTTCTTGATAGGACACTGGGACAGAACAGACAACAGCAGAAGGTTTAAGAGAAAGAACAAGAATATCTGTTCATGGGCATGTTTGGAAACATAACAGATTTAAGATTGAGGACAAAATTGGGTTCCCTGAGGGGAAAACAACTGTTCTGAGGAATAGGCAGCAAAATGACTTTTTGTTCCTTTTTCAGGGAAAGGCAGATTGTTGCAGGCAGGCTGCTGGAACAGAATAGACACTTCAGAGGAAAACTAAGATAGAAATAAATCACTAGTCAGATGTCTGAATTTTGCTCCTACCTTCACCATTGACACCTGCATGACAGAGGAGCTCAGTTTGTCATTCACCTCCCTTGCAGAGCTCAACGTGCACTCCCTGGTGTGGAGGGATGGGCCCCCGGGACATGACCCTTTCACCCGTAGGGGCAGGAGGGGATTTGCAGCCTTACTAGCCACCCCCAAAGACAGCAGCAGATCAATACCTCTTGTCTATACCAGCCCTGAGTCCACCACCTGTATTGCATTAGCAACTTTCTCTTATCTGTGCTCAAATCATGGTTGTTAACCTGAAAACATTGAATTTGGCTGGCTGGCTGCGGGTGTTGTTAAAACACTTCCCATGTCTTGGCTAGCTGGCTCTGCCATGTCAGCAAAAGCTTCATCTGAGCAATTGCTAAGTGCGTGTCTAGCTGTGTAATGAGTAACAAGAGGAATCTAAAGCATTCTTAGAGCAGGTAAGTAGAATATCTTATTTTTTCCTCATATTTCTTTTATGCTCATGAACCTGAAAAAAAATTATTCTGTGAGCCAAGAGCTGTAGAAGCATGGACTACAGAGCTGCTTTGAATGATTATAGGCACTAAAACCATGACTGACAGGCCCATGGATAGTTTGCTTCACGTGGAGACATGGCTTCGTTCCAATGAGGATTAAGCAAACCGCCTTAGTGCAGCTCAAAGTGCTGCCTCCTCCTTAACAGCCGTCTCTTGGCCACCTTGTTGTGGTAGCAGTCTCTTACATCAAATAGGATGGATATTGAACCACTGTTAGTTTTCCTTAATGAGTTTTGGAGCACAGTGTCATACACAGATGTAATTTTTAGGAAAGACAAGGCTTGTTTCCTAGCAGCTGGAGATCTTTCTGCAGCCAGCTTTGTGTCCCTTCTCCACTGAAGTGACCTGCATTCCTCAGGGCAGGCAACAGAGGGGAGGCGCAAATCTCCACTCTGGTAACAGGTGACAGAACACAAGGACGTGGAATAGAGCTGCGTCAGGGGGTGGACATTGGGAAAAGGGGGATCAGTCCCTGGAACAGGCCCCCAGGGCAGTGGTCACGGCACCGAGCCTGGCAGAGGCCAAGGAGTGTCTGGACAACGCTCTGGTTGATACGGTTTGGGTTTAGGTAGCTCTGCAGTGAGCAGGGGGTTGGACTCGATGATCCATGTGGGTCCCTTCCAATTTGACATATTTTGTGATTCTGTGATAGGTACCTGGGAAGAGAATCAAACTAAATCTGTGTTTTTTGATCAGAATAAGTAAATTTTGCCAACTACTTGTGAAAATAATCTTAAATTACATGTTTACTACTGAGTTAGTTCATCAAGTCTCATAATGATGAGTTGTATTTGACTGATCTAGAGCATAAGCCTAGCATGTCTTAAACACAATTCTTCCAAAGTGCCATAAAGAGAACATTTTCACCCTCAACTTCATTTTGTATATTTTGACATTATGCGGGGTTTTAACAACTTGAGTGCCAAAATCTCTGGTTGAAAAGTACGTAATGCTTTGTTTGAAATATTTTTGGTTCTTTCAAATATGAAGCTACAATTAAAAGTTGAAGATTTGGAATCTCAGGTAAACTGCTTGTATTCTGTTCAAACACCTGGTGGATGATCCGATCCGTGTCCTTTAGCCGCTGCTGTAGCATGCTTTCTTACTCCATTAACGATTCTGTCTTTGGGCTGGAGAGGGGATGTCTCCTGTAGCCCCACGTTCTCTCCCTGCACAGTCAGTCTGAATCGTTTCAGAGAAAATATTCCATTTTTTGCTGTCACTTTTTATCACACCTAGAGTTTCTTAAGGAAGCTGGCCATCCTTATACAAGTTTGTAATAAAATGAAGTGTGAATGCAGTGAGACAATTTCAGGTAAGAGTCAGCTGTAAATTGGTGTATTCTCAAAGGCTTTTTTCTTTTCCTAGCTAATAAATTCATTACACGAGAAGGGCCTTCCTTTCTGCAGATGCGAATAAAACATTTGATGAAGTCAAACTGCATCCCACAAGCTACTTTCTTGTCAAAATTGTGTGCAGATTCTCCAGAAATTGCAAATGCTTCATCTTTTCGCCAAGCCTACATCACTTGTGTGTGTTCTATGCTGCCTAATGAAGACTCCATTAAGGAGGTTAGTAATCCATAGTCCTTTTTTAACGTATATTTATCGAGCATTTTAGAATTTATTTCTGTTAACTGAACCTGTTGCAGCAGAGTTTCAAAAGAAAAATGATCTTTTGCAGACTGCAGTAGGAAAGAACATTTGTATTAACTGCTGATGTAGGTAAGTATGTGTTATGTGCTTGTTTTCGAGGTTAGATATGTTTGAAAGCTTATAATAAAGCTTGTAACTTCAGTTCCCCTTGTAAGCAAAATATAATTGGAAAGCTGTCTTCTGAGATGCAAGTGTTAGTACTAGAGCCATTCCTCCTCTTCTGGTCTTCTGACCTAGGAAAGAAGTAACAAAATAAAGTAAATAAACAAACAACAAAACCCTGTAGAGTTGTTGCTCCAGAGCTCTAAACTAGTTTTTAGCAGTTAGTGTTCCTCTTAGAGTAACGGTCATAGTAATGTTAATTGATTAAATTTAATTAATTAAACCTTTTATGGGAAAATGAAGCTAATAAGCATCTAAAGCAGTATCTTAAACCAGTGTGTTTTATTGACTTAACTGGACTTGTAGCCACATTGTGGAAAGTGGAAAGTCAGTGGTGTTACAGTGCCAGAATTTGATTGGCAATATGCGGATTTGCATGTAATGTTTCTTTGCATTTTTGGTCACGGGTATTCTGTAGTTGGGACTCTTTTTACAGAATTCCCAAAGTCTGAGATTTTTAATACACTTGTTTCCACCTTTGTTTTCAGAAGATGAGAATTGTGTTATATCTTCATGTTACCTGCCGTCATCTTCAGGCAGAAAGTTATCAGGTCTAATGGCAAGTGGGGAAAAAAGATGGAAGATGAAGAGCTCAAAGAATGGCAGCTGTTGGAGAATGAGAGGTGGCAATGACAAAAACCCCAGTGGTGGGAAGAGGGCGCTAACGTCAATAAAATAAACAAGGGTTCAAAGGGTTCAAAGGGTTCAAAGGTGAAATTTGCAGTTCTGAGGAGGATGGGGTAGATGGAAGAACAGGGCCTAGCTAAGAAAGTGAATGTTACAAAAAGGGTGAATGTGAGTGAAGACAGCTTAAGGTGGATTGGAGAGAAATAACAAGTTTTGGAAGATTAGATATTGTATGGTCACCACTTTCCAGGAACTTGAAGGGATTGGGACGGCTGGGTCAGGCTTGGAAGTTAAATTGCTGAGCTCCTAAGAGTTAAGGCTGGTGAACTACTTCCGCTATATCTACAGGCAATAACACACATCCATATGTGTGTGTGTATCTATATGTATGTATACACATATGTACAAATGTATGTATGTATGTGTGTATATATGGTTATAACTGTGTATGTATATCCACTGTGTATATAAACTTGTCCCTTCCATTTCTGGTACCTCCTGGTACCTTGAACTGGTCCTGAGGCACACATGTAACAGATAATGTGACTGTGTTATTTGTTCACAAGAATCTTGTACTGCTCTGTGAGGAGCATAGAAAGTCACAGAACTCAAAATTGGTGTCTGCTTTACTGATTCCAGTGTTTGGCTTGAATTTGCCAATTTTATTGAACCAATTAATATGGTAATTACAGAGGTTCTCCTACACAGTGGTTAACAAGTGGTTAATCACAGTCTTTACTACCGCAAAAAGCATGAAGGCCCAAATGTTCCATAATATAAGATGGCTTTCTCTGCAAGGCAAGTGCCAGCCACATATAGCAATAAACCAGGGCTTTCAAATGAAAAAAGCAGTTAAAATTAAAGACAGATTGAGTGTTTTAATTGTAACTGATCATCTCTAGAATGCTAGGTTGCATTTGAGCTCCATGTAGCCATCTTTTAGCATGAAAGTAAGTTTTTTTTAGTCTGGACTTGCTTTGGGAAAGACCATTCAAAAATCTGAGAGTAAAGCATTTCAGGGGGTCTGAATTTAAGCAAATGCCCATTATCCCATTCATAAAAATTCAACTGGAAAGCTTAAGAACAGTCATCTTTTGGAGGCCCTCTGCAGATTGGGTTGTATGCTTAAGAGAACAAGAATAAAAGACAGTGAAGCATGTTAAAAAAATTGAGGATGGATCGTTGCTTGCAAAAATATTCTTAGTTACTCTGTTGTTTCACAGAATCACAGGATGGTAGGGGTCAGAAGGGACCTCTGGAGATCACCCAGTCCAACCCCTGCCAGAGCAGTCACCCAGGAACACGTCCAGGGCTTTGGATGTCTCCAGAGAAGGAGACTCCACAACCTCTCTGGGCAGCCTGGGCCATGCTCTGGTACCCCCACAGTAATTAAGTTGATTTTTTTTCCTTCAGTTGAGGTTGAACCTCCTGTGCTCCACTTTGTGACCATTGCCCCTTGTCCTGTCGCTGGGCACAACCGAACAGAGTCTGGTCCCATCCTCCTGACCCCTGCCCTTGAGATATTGATGAGCATTGATGAGATCCCCCTCGGTCTCCTTGAGGCTGAACAGCCCCAGCTCTCTCAGCCTTTCCTCCTATGGGAGATGGTCCAGTCCCCTCATCACCTGCACTGGACTCTCTCCAGTTGTTCCCAGTCCTTCTTGAACTGGGGAGCTCAGAACTGGACACAGTACTGCAGATGTGACCTCACCAGGAGGTGAGAATCTCCCTCAACAGACTGGCCACACTCTTCTTAATGTGCCCCAGAATGCCATTGGCCTTGACCACGAGGGCACATTGCTGGCTCATGGTCAGTTGCTGCCCACCAGGACTGCCAGGTCCTTTTTCCCTGAGCTGCTCTCCTGCAGGTCACCCCCATCCTGTACTGAAACGTGGGGCTGTTCTTCCCCAGATACAGTCTCCTACACTTGTCCTTGTTGAATTTTATTAAGTTTCTCCCCACTCAACTCTCCATGATACTAAAATTTTCCTGACCTTGGATCTGAAGAGCTAGTGTTAGCCAGTCCTCTCAGCTTTGTATCATCAGCAAATTTGCTGAGGGTGTACTCTCTGCCATCGTCCAGGCCATTGATGAATGTATTGAACAGAGCTGGACCCAGTACTGACCCCTGAGAAACACCACTAGACACAGGCCTCCAAGTAGACTCTGCCCCACTGACCACTCCACCAACTCTCTGAGTCCTGCCCTTCAGCCAGTTTTGGTGTGAGGATGTAATGGGGACAGTGTCGAAAGCCTTGCTGAAGTCAAGGTCGACTATATCCACTGCTCTCCCCTCATCAATCCATCCAGTTGTGCCACTGTAAAAGGCTGGCAGATTGGCCAAGCATGACTTCCCTTTCATGAATCCATGTTGACTACTCCTGATACTCTTAATTTAAAATATCTTAGTACTGTTCATTCCATAGTCTCTGAACTGTCATTCAGCTGTTGGTCTTGTTGGGTTTGTAAGAGAGTAACAGAAGCAAACTGGTCAGTATTCCAGGTCTAGTAAAGAATATTTCATTTAGTGATTGGTTTGTCACTTAAGTGACTAACTGGATATTGTTGGAATGTTTCAAGCTTTTGCCTTAAAAGTTATTTTAAAAAAATAAGGAAACAAACTAAAAAAATCTCAAAGGTCTGAAACAACATGGATCATTGACAAAGTCTGAAATGAACATGGCTTGAAAAGAAGTTGCCTTGTTGCTTACTCAGTAGTTAGCGTCCTGAATATAAGTGAGTTTGGCCAAAAAGAATCAGATTTCTGTGTGAGAGGGAGAGGGAACCTGAGGTGCTGTGTGACCACAGCCCTGCTGCTGGAGCTGGTGTTTGTGCTGCTCTGCCAAAGTTGTTGCAGTGTGAGTGAGTGAGGAGTAACTGATGGCTATTAAAAATGGGGGCTTTATCATTCTGTAGTGTAGGAAACCCTAGTAAGCAGTAGTAAGTTTGTAGTTTTTAAAACAGCGGTAGTGTTCAGTGATTGTTACTTTAGTGGAACTGGGAAACTGAGCTGTGTCTCTGTCAAGTGATGCCTGGCCAGGTAGATCACAGATGGGCTGCCAGCTTGTCTACAGGTTTGTGCCGCAAACATATCTTTTATTTACATGCTTTGACAGTGTTTGCTTTTCTAAAATCCAAGACCTGGAAGATCAGGCTCATATTAAACCACTGCAGGCAGCCTCTTGCTTTATTTAAGAATGTTTGTAGCAGTATTGAGAAGGTGGCAGTGTATAATTGTGTAAATTATCAAAGATAAGTGTTTGGGTTACTTAGGTTTGTTTTCCTAATTTGCTTTATAAAATGTGCCAACGGAAATTGTAATGTATAAAGAGCAGGAATAACTAAGTTGAGAGAGGTGGTTGAATACTGTGAGAAGACTGGAGTGTCCCAGCTGTCAGACAAATAGTCAGCTAAACTTCCCTCACAGACTGAAGGCCTGTGTGCCTGTACGTACCAAAGGCAGGTGGAGCATAAGGAAGGTACAGCTGACAGCGGTGTTGGAGGGAGATGGTATGCAGCAGTATCGTTTTCTATTTATTTTTTTTAATCTGTAAGCTAGAACAGCTGTGTTCTCTCTAGTGCGGTGACGAGTATCTTCAAAATTCTGTCATGTGGCCATTGGTGTGAGCTTGTTTTTTCCACCTGCTGGAAGTGGCACTTCACTTGCAGATATTGTAAGTGCTTGTTATCTCTGACATGCAAGAAGTGATCATGTCTGTCCCCTTAATTAGCAAAGTATTGTCATGTCAGTTCTTGAGGTTTCTGTCTTGGCAGAGGTCAGTCAGTGGCAGCCAGGTCCGCCCTCTTCCTCCCCCCAAAAAAATAAGGGAATCAGCTAAGTTTTACACTTTTTCAAATGCAAAACTGACACATCTGCAAGCACTTGCAGCTCTTGAATTGCTCTAAAAATGTCTGCTGCAAAGGGTCAGTCATGGGTCTCAAGTGGAAAAGTCAGTGAACCCTAGAAAATGTTGACATTGCCCAATGGACTCCAGTGTCAAGCCTGTGTGGAAAACTGGGGTAATATACCTGCTGCTGATCTTCATGCTGAGTGATGTCTGTGAAAATTAGTTTGATATATTTTAATTTCCCATTGTTCTTTCTATATAGTTTTTCTTGATTAACAAGAGATTTGTATTGTCTATAGTAGTAAGAGCTGACTCAAGTAGAGATGTTGCTTATGTACAAACTATTCTCTGAAGTGGAATACGTCCAGTGAAGAAAAATGTATTAAAAATTGTATTTTCTTAGTAATAAAAGCACTTCATAATTCCTGCTTGTGGTCTAAAATACTTGGCTTATAACCAAGTTAATGCCCTGTTTTGATACCTGGATAGGTACTACCCTTAAGTAGGCTTTCCAGAACTTCCGTGAGACTTACCTCTCTTCTAAACAGTTTTGTTCTTAACATTATGCTTTGAAATGTGATTTTTCAGTATCAGCACTTATGGACAAAAAGGACAAGAGACTGGTTTTTTCACATCTTATGACCTTTTTGTACCTAGGCTTTAATTTTCAAAAGGAAAGCAGGAAAAAGAGAAGGAAGGGGAAGTTTTGGTTAGGCTGGTGCCTGTATGTAAGTATTTTGCTAAACTGCCCAAAATGAAAGATGGTCCCAAAGAAAACCCATCCTGAGAAGGGACAGAACTAACATATGTGAACGTCTTGTGCTGTTCCGTAGCTGAAAGGTGTGGTATGAACTTTGGGCGTTAGAAGGAGACATGGTGTTTTGTTCATGTGTTTGTGAGACCGTTTCCTTTGATACAGTAAACACGTATTTATTTTGTAAACATGCTGACAATAATGTGCCTTTTCTTTTAATTTTCTTTTTTTCTTTAAGATTGCAAAGGTGGATTGCAAAGAAGTACTGGACATAATATGTAATCTGGAATCTGAGGGACAAGAAAACACTGCATTTATTCTTTGTACAACTTACCTTACTCATCAGCTTCAAACAGCAAATGTGTATTGCTCTTGGTAAGTAACAAGTATTACTGCTTACTCCAAACTGCCTACTACCAGTTCAAGGATTGGGGGCAGACAGGAATAGGCACATAATGCAGATCAGATTCTGGCTATATGGCTGGTATTGCTGCAAGGGTTTTGGCTTTTATGACAATGGGACTTTCCACGAGGACTACAACCTGCTAGGAAAGGATGGAGTCTACCTGTCTAAAAGAGGCAAGAGAGTCCTTGGCAGCAGACTGGCCAATGTGGTGAGGTGAGCTTTAAACTGAAGGACTTGGGGGGAGGGATCCAAAATGGCAATGCCCGTGCCAGCATCACCATTATGTCCAATAAGGGAATAAATCAGGCCAACCAGAGTAGTGTAAAATGTCCCTCAGCTGTCTCCCTAAATGAGAATCAAATGACAAGCCACCTAAAGTGTATGTATACTAATGCACGCATCTTGGAAACAAACAGGAGGAACTGGAGCTCTGAGCTCAGTCAGAAGGTTATTATATCATAGGAATATCTGAAACAAGGTGGGACATCTCCAATGACTGGGGGATCGGGATTGATGGCTATAGGCTATTTCGTAAAGACAGGCAGGGTAGAAGAGGTAGAGGAGTCGCACTCTGTGTTAAGGAGAACTTCGAATGTATAGAAGTCAACTATGGTAACTGTGGAAACCCCATTGAATGCCTTTGGGTCAAAATCAGAGGGGTCGTCTCCAAGGGAGACCTTACAGTAGGCATCTGTTACCGACCCCCAGACCAAGACAGCAAGACCAACGAAGTGATACTCGGGTCAGTTAAGCAGGCTTCGGGTCAACAAAACCTGGTTCTTATGGGAGGCTTTAACTACCCAGACATTTTCTGGAAAAACAGCACAGCAGTTCACCAGTCATCCCTCAAGTTCTTGGAGTGCTCAGAGGACTCCTTCCTCATACAAATGATGGATGTGCCAACCAGGAATGGGGCGCTGCTGGACTTGCTGATCACTAACCAAGAAAACCTGCTCTGTAGTATCTTGGTTAGGGACAGCCTTGACTGCAGTGTTCACAACATCATGGAGTTTGGGACACTGCTGAGCACGCTGAAGGTTAGTTCCAAGACAAAGGTTTTAGACTTTAGGAAAGCATAGTTCAGCTTGCTTAAGGCTCAGTTGGAAGGGATCCCATGGGAAGCTTCCATGGAGGGTAAAGGAGTCGGTGAGAGCTGAGAGCTTTTCAAGAACACTATCCTAGATGCACAAAACCAGTTCATCCCCTCTGTAGGCAAAGGAAGTAGGTGGAGCAAGAGACCCTTTTGGCTTAACTGTGAGCTTCTGGGTCTGCTCAGAACGAAAAGGAAAATGTACCAGAGATGGACAAGTGGAACATCACCTGTTGGAAATGAGAGAGGCATTGCCAGAGCATGCAGGGATGCAGTTAGGAAAGCAAAAGCTCAGCTTGAACTGAAATTGGCCAGAGATGTCAAGACTTTAAGGAAGGATTCCTCAGATATATTAACAGCAAGCAGAAACTGAAGGAGAATATTGGCCCACTGTTGAAAAGGAGAGGTGAACTAGTCATCAGCAACGCTGAAAAGGCAGAGGTCTTTCAACACCTTCTTCACCTCTGTCTTTACCAGCGCTGCTGGGTCCCAGACCATGGAAATGGTAATCTGTATTGAAGCAGACACAGACCCACCATCAGTGAAGGAAGAGCTGGTGTGTCAGCTGTTACAGGAGCTTGACCCGTATAAATTGATGGGTCCAAAGTGTACTAAGAGAGCCGGCTGATGTCAGGAGATGTGCCTGAAGACTGGAAGAAGGCTAATATCACCCCTGTATACAAGAAAGGTTCCGAGAAGGACCCTTAACAAACCTGATTATTTTCTACAGTGGAGTGACCTGCTCAGTTGATGCAGGGCGAGTGGTGGACGTTGTCTACTTGGACTTCTCCAAGGCTTTCAACATGGTCCACCACAGCCTCCTCCTTGAAAAACTGACAAACTACAACGTAGATAAGTGGTCTGTGCGGTGGGTGGGGAACTGGCTGATGGGCCCTTCCCAGAGGGTGGTAGTAAATGGTTCATTCTCTTAACTGGCAACCAGTCACAAGTGGCATCCCTCAGGGATCAATATTGGGCCCAATGCAATTTAATACCTTAATTAGTGATCTGGATGTTGGGATCAGGAGCTCCTTGTTGAAGTTTGCTGAGGACACCAAAATGAGTGGGGTAATTGACACTCCAGAAGGGAGAGCCACCCTCCAGGAAGACCTGGACAGACTGGATGAGTGGGCTAGTATGAAGTTCAACACAGACAAATGTAGGGTCTTGCATCTGGGAATTCATCATCCAAGAATGCAGCTGAGACTGGGCTCCACATGGCTGGAGAGCAGCCCTGGGGAAAGGCACCTGGGGGTCTTGGTGGATGACAAGCTCAACATGAGCAAGCAGTGTGCTGCAGCTGTAAAGAAAGCCAACAGGATGCTGGGTTGCATTAAAAAGAGCATCACCAGCAGAGATAAAGAAGTCATCATCCCTCTCTACTCAGCACTGGTCAGACCACACCTTGAGTACTGTGTTCAGCTTTGGCCCCCGCTATACAAAAAAGATGCAGACAGGTTGGAAGGGCCCATAGAAGGGCCAGGAGGACACTCAGAGAGGACTGGAAGTGCTGCGATACGGAGAAAGGCTGAGAAAACTGGGCCTGTTTAGCCTTGGGAAGAGAAGGCTCAGGGGAGACCTTATCACTGTGTACCAGTGCATAAAGGGTGGCTACCAAAAAGATGGAGAC
>NW_010167180.1:0-243 GCF_000695765.1 Mesitornis unicolor
TATATAATATGCATATAATATATACTATATAGCACATAGTATATAATATGTATATAGTATATAATATACAGTATATAACACACAGTATCTAGTATATAACACCACGTATCACATAGTTATGCTCGTTACAAAACCTTTAGGACCCATTTACCCGTCGCTGGAGCGCGATGCTAACACCAAAGCCGTTGACAGCGGGGGCTGGACGAGCCCCACGGCCGAGCACAGAGCGGGGCTGCAGGAAGA
>NW_010167180.1:376-10543 GCF_000695765.1 Mesitornis unicolor
GGCCAGAGGCGGACCCCCCAGCTCCGCCCCCCGTCTTTGGTAAGTGGGGTTCACCCCTCTCAGCGGGCTGGGGTGCACTGAGGATGAGAGCCCCAGGTCTGCATCTCAACCAGGGACCTGCACGGCTAAGAACCAAGAAAGTGCATGGGCGAGGGAGGGTAGGGCTAGAAAAGGGATGAGAAGGAAAAATTAAAATAACTTCCTACTACTTGTGCCTGCTTAAATAAAGTGTTGACTTCTCCCCCTCCCTGAACCAACCCCTTCTTGGGAAGTCATTGCTCCAAAGAGAGCAGCCACAGCTTTGCCCCCAACGTGGATGCACAAGGATGCTCACATCCCTGCAAGGTACAGCAACAACCAGAGTACAGCAACACCCAGAGCTCAGAGGAGCCCCCACAGACCCCATGGCTCAGCACCAGGGGCTGGGGGAGCCCAGAGGAGCCCCCACCCCCCACAGACCCCATGGCTCATCCCCAGCACCAGGGGCCGGGGGAGCCCAGACCCCCCTGTGCATTGAGCCCTGGGTTAGGCCAGACCGAACACAGGGGCTCTGACTCCAGGTGCAGAGTAATAACTAACACCACTTTAATGCAATACTGCTGCAGAGCCTGAAAATCCAAGGGGAAAACCAACAAAAAAAAGGAACCCTTTATGGTCTATGTACATTACATCCATTTACAGTTGGCCAGTACTGTGTACAACATATAAATACATGATCAAACAGATGCATAGAGGATACTTACAGGAGCCAAATAATTCACTTTATACATCCAAGGATGAAAATATATAAAAAAAAAAACCCAAAAGGAAAGGAAGAAACACTGCTTTCAATGCCGGGTGACGGTCACACAGACGCACAGCCCATCGGGTGGTGTCCTCGTGGCCGGGCTGCAGCGGCCACGCACGCAGCCCCCAGCCCAGAACCTCCTGCAGAGCAGCACAGGGCGCTCGCTCGGCACCCATTGCTTTTCTTTCCTCCTCCTGCATCCTCCTGCAGGCTCCATCCCACGCGTGGTCGCTGCACCCAGCTCCGCAGCCCCTGCCCGGTGCTTTACTGGGCACCACGTCCACCGTAGCATCCAGAAGCGTCCCTGCAGAGCAGCTCTGTGCTCACACCGTGTCCAGCCACGCGTCCCATACAGACTGGGAATGGGGATGGCAGAAGGGAGAGTGGAAGACTGTAGGGCCTCACCTAGCGCAGCCCTGAAGTAGAAAACCCCCTGCTCCAGTTCCTTCGGGTGGGAAGATTTCCTCGAGGAGGGTCCGCGCACGGCCACAAACTGGTGGGTGTTCCCAGGGCGGCACGAAGCAGCAGAGCGGCTCCGGCGGGGCACGGCCCACAGAGGTCGGGTGTAACCGGGAGCAAGAACAGGTTTTGCACTGGAGATCGGAGTGGGAAGGCAAAGTCAACTTTTTTTTTTTCCTCACCAAAACAAGGTGTAACAGCATTTCTACTATAAACAAGAGTAGTATTTTGTGTACAGGCGGGTTTGGGATCGGCCGTTCTCAAAACAACACGCACCGAACGTCCAGTCTGTCCCGGGGCCATCGTTTATTATCTCACCACAAGGCACAAGACGCAGAGCTTAGAGGGTCCGATACAGTCGTCGTGGCAGAACGCCCCGCAGCCCTTGCACATGATCATGGCTTTGAGGCTGCACGAGCACTTGAAGGCGATCTCCTCAACGCTGCTGCTGTCGGCAAACATCTGCACGGACAGGGCCGCGTTGTGGCTCGCTTTGTGGCCGAGCTGCACCACGCTCCTGGGGAAAGCCGGAGCGTTGGACGAATAATTAAAGCCGGTGGGATTCAGCTGCAGCTTAGAAAGCTTCCCGTAAAACGCCTGCTTGATATTGAGCTGCGAGGGAATGGAAGAAGGCTCCAAGGGCTGACCGTGCCCTTTCCCCGCTTCCCTGGAAAACCTGAAGAAAGGCAAGTCCACGACCAGCGGAGCGCTTTGCTCGGCCGCCTCCGCGGGGTTTTGCGCCGTGTCCTCCCGGTTCTCGGCGTTGCTCTTGGCCGGGCTGCCGCATCCCCCCGCGTCCTCGCTCTTCAGCCCCGCCAGCGCGTCCCCGTGCGGCTTGGCCGTCCAGCCCTCCCTGGCGGCCGGCGCATGGCTCTTGCTCTGAGCGCTCTGCTTGCGGGGGGACGCGGTTCCTACGGCTGAAGCGGGATCCGAGGCCCTGAAGTGATGCAGTCTGACAGCGGGGTTGCCAGGAAAAGCAGAACCAAAGAGTTTCCTGCCTTGAACTCCAACGTAATTTTTACTGCCTGATGCGCCTCCCGGCTGGTTTGGACCCAGAGAAGTTACAGGTGGAGACAAAAACCGAGGCTCCGTGGAGGCATTCAACTTCTCCGGACTTTTATTTGCGGTGACACTCGTCAGTGGGTTGTGCTGCGGCACCTGATGGCCCTTGGACAACTCCTTTTGCTCCTCAAAGCTACAGGAAGAAAATGTCCTTTCCCAAGGGGCTGCATCCTCAGGCTTCTGAGAGGCACTTCCCACGTCCACCACTTGGTCCTGGCAGCTCAGAGCTGAGCCAGCTCTGGGGTGCGTGTCTGGAACGGAGCGATCCTCCGCATCCTCTGCTCCAGGCGGCGCCGCTCCCGCTCCGCGCTTCCGTTCCTGGGCATCTACAGAAGATCTCACCGAGTGGAAGTCATCGCTGCTGCTTGGGGCGCTCCTCTTTGCTCCTATCTCTGGAGAAGGCTCTTTGCCGAAATAGCAACTGCCACCTCTCTCCATCTGCAGGGAGAGGCTTTCTGGCTGCTTGTCCAGGGGTGGCTGTGTAACTTCCAGCTTGATGCTGGGGTGGGATGCTGGGAGAACCTCCTCCAGCGGAAGGCTCCCCTTGAGCAGCTGCATCACCAAGGGGTTGTTGGTTTCCACAGAGGACACGGGGCGAGCAGAACCCAGCGCCCGCTCGGGCTTCTGGGGCGGCGGTGCCCGCGGTGCCCACCTCTGCGATGGGGGTGCAGGGAAGTCCACGACACAGGCACGGCCGCCTGCTTCCACCGGTGACTTTGGTCTAACCCTGCAGCTCTCAGCGCTGCCGTGACAGGAGGAGCCCTTCCCAGCCACCGCCCTGCAACACGGATCCACATCTGTGCTCTCATCGGCCACGTCCCCTTCGAAGTCTGAAGCCGTGTCTGTGGTTTCACTGTGTGTGCTCTGCACCTCATCATCTCCGTCTGTCTTGGCCTCTTGAGTCTCTCTCAGTGGCTGATGTGCATTTTGTGGCTCTGTTCTTGGGCACTGCTCCCTCAGCTGCAGCAGCACATCAGGGCTACCTGTCCTGTCCTGAGAAACAAAGTCATCATGGAAGGAGGGTTTCACCTCTGACTCCTCGTTCTCTTCCTCATTACTGAGTTTGCCATCGCTCTCTTCCTCTGCCTGCAGGAGCGAGGAGTTACACAGCACAGGGGCTGCTTTCTCTGCTCCAGCAGTCGCTGTTTTGGAGTTACCGCTATCAGCAACACATTTTTCCACAACCGTTTCAGAGCCATTCAATCTAAATCTAGACACGGTTTCTGGCTCAGGGCTCTCTGTACCACCCGATGGTAACGCTGGCAGAGGAGCAGGAGAGCTGGAGGCCTTTTCCTTTGCCCCAGAAGGATAACCCAGCTGCATGGTGGGAGCACCAACATCTCCAAGCCCTGACAGCACCTGATCCCCCGCAGGATGGAGCGCAGCTCCCTGCACCCGACAACACGACAGATCGCTCGCTGCAGGAACCGCGCGTTTCGGCTTGGTACTCTGCCTCTCCTGTGACGGCATCTCGGTCCTTGGGTCACAGAGGAGCTGCTCAGGGCTCTGCTCCTGCCTCTCAGAAGCTGCACGGTCTAAGGGCGACCCAGTCAAAGCAGCACAGGGCGGCTTTTGAGGAGAACCATCAGCAGGGCGAGCTCCCCCTGCGCCTGCGGTGCGCTGCACGGCATCACCCCCCTCGCTCTTAGAGGGAAAGGGGTCTTGTCTCGCAGAGAGGAAGGAACTGGCGCTCCCCTCCTGAGCAGCCCCCTCGGCGCTCGCCCGCTCTCCGTTCAGACGGACAGGCGGCAGTAATTGTGCTCGTTGTAGATCTGACGAACGCTTTCCGTGAGCTCTCCTTGATCTCCTGTGCTCTGCGCGGCCGCCGGATTCTCCTCCGCCTCCTCCTTCGTCAGCGCCTCTCCCTCCGCCCGGGCCGCCCCCGCCTCCGATGGCGGCTGTGGCAGCTTCTCGCTGGGCTCGGGCTTGCAGAGCGCGGGCTTTGATGTCTGCGAGTGTCCTGGCCCCGGTCCTGCCCCGGCCGGAGGGCTCCGTGTTGGGGATGATCCTGGGGCATATCTGGTAAGCGGGCTGACCCTTAACCACCCAGGGTGGTTTAATACGTGAAAGTTGAATCTGAAAGAGAGGGAGAAGCAGTCAGTTCTAGACCTCGGCCCTTCGCAGACACTGAAATGCATTTTCATTCACAAGAATACAACGAAAGTCTAAAAATTCCAACTTAAACACTAATTTGTAGCCTGCTCCCCATTACCTCTGCTTATGCTCTGTCATACAGTACGTAAAGCTCACTTAATATTAACGTGATTTTACCAGAGCCAGCAGACAAATACGAAATAAGCGATCTGCATTCAGAGCCTCAGAAATCAAAACCATCTCCTTCACGTCAGGAGGACCACCCTGAAGGCAGCAAGATGGACACCTCCAGTGAAAATGAGAAAAATCAGGAGGAATACAGAGATTCTGCCCAAAAGGAAAGGAACGAGGAACCTCACAGGATCAAGAGCAGGGTTTGGAGGTCTCTTGCAACAAGTCAGCCAGTGTCAGGAAAAGCGACTCCTGCATGCACAGAAACCCGCACTAACGAAATCAAGGTTACCCCGGCTCCTGTGCAGAGACCTTGGAAGGAATTTCCACTCTTTGCCTGTCTAAAGAAGACAGCAAACCGTGGTGTGCAGAGGTGCTCAGCCAGCTCTGCCAAGGAATCCCTGCCACCTCTTCAGAGGACAACGCTTGACATCTTAACAATGTTTTGATGCTACTGAGCGTGGCAGCCCTGAGACACCGCGCAGCTACAATTGTCTTTCCTACCCGGATGGGTGGGACTTTTGGCTCCTCTTTAGTAGGCTGTGGCTTTTCTGGGTGAACACTTTCAATTGTGTTACGAAAGGACTGACGATCTTCAAGCCGGGGCTTCTTTTCGGGGAAGGACGCGGAGGCAGCCTCCTCAAAGCATTTCCTCTTCTGGTCCTTGGGCTCCCGGGCAGAGTTCTCCTGGGGCAAACTGGGAATTCTGCTCGCAGCTGCCACCGGATCCTCCGATTTACTGTGGAATTTGGAAGTCTCTGGGGTGAGGTGCAATTCTGAGCTCTCTGGCTTCAGTCCTGCGGCCGAAGGGCTCGTCAGGTCGTCTTGCTTCAGGTCTGCCTCGGGCTTTGTCTCTTTATGAAGGGAGGAATCCGCTCCGGCAGAAGCGGCCTCTTTGGCAGCCTCCGTCTGCTCCGGTTCGCGCAGTTTGTACAGGCTCCTCCTGGCTCTGCAGCGCAGGTCAGCCCGGGAGCGCTTCTTGAAGCGCCCGTCTCTCTGCCGTGTGGAGGGACCACGTGGCAGCCTCGCTTCTCCTTTGACAGACGCTCCCGTCCTGTTCTCGGCGTTTTCCTGCACCGAGTTCTGCTCCTGGGATTCCTCTTGGGTCAAGCCCAACCTAGGAGGCAAACAGAAAACCTGGCTAAAAGCTAAAGCCCATCCTCATTTAACATCTTTTAGATTACAAAGCAGAGACTCATGCAAGCCTCGCTAAGTCAGTCTGCAATGGGATAACCTATACATTTCCTATCCCACGTTACTATCGTGGGAAACGAGCAAAATAAGAGATTTGTGATGGAAAATGAGTAATATTAACTTGTCTTGGAGACAAAACAGGCTACAAAACTGTGCTGTGACCTGGCCAATTCCATGAAGCATTTCCCTGGAGCAGCTCTGAATGATTCACTCCACTACCTGTAGGAGTTTACGCTGCATCTTCTCAGGTACCCACAAGCACAACCACACACAAACATACATCAAACAGGACAGAGGAGGTAAAATGTCTCACTTTTGTCCGTAGTAGTCCTCAAAGAACTTCTCTTTCCATTGCTCCACTCTCTTTTCCTTTTCCATCTCCTGCCGGATCCGAACCTGCATCTCATGGGTGAATTCACCTACACGGAAGCGAGAGACTGAAATTCAGTTTCAAACAAAACCAATTCTGCAAACGCAACCTTGTGTGTTCTGACACGAAAGCAGCTATGTACACAAAGGACAGATTTGCTGTTATCACCCTGCTCTCCACTCTACTACGGATCCACGTGCTGCCTGCAACTCTAAGGGCAATGATTACACAGCCTCAAGCCAGCCTGAAAGAAAACAATCATGTTTTACCAGACACAGGTAAGGAAAGGTAAGCCTGGCACTACTTCACACCTCGACCACTTTGCTCTGAAGGTCCCACAGCACTAAAGGAAAGCACATCTTTCATTTTAAAGAAAAAACAAACAAAAACCCAAGACAAGCTGGGGGCAAAATAGCCAGATGTACTGCGAAGCTGGACTAAGCTCTTCATTAACTGTAAAAGAAAACCCAAAAAGATCCCATAAAATGAGCACCTGTTCTCCAGCCACCCAGGAAAGCAAACCCGCTCACCATCAGCCAGACGCTCCCTCCAGCTCTGCGCAGCGTGGGTGAAGAACTCGTTGTTGAGAGCGCTGCCGCTGAGACGCATCAGCCCGTCGGCCCCCACCTGACGGGACAGAAAACGTTTGCTCCAGCCCTTCCGAAATCAGAAGGCAACGCAGAGAATGGAAATCACCCGCGTGCTGCTCCCTCCTACCTGTCTGTCCACCTCTGGCAGGAGGTACAGCAGCTGCTGCTGGAAGTGCGACGGGAGCGCGTTGAAGGTTCTGGAGTTTATCAGAGCTCGCAGGTTTGTATTGACCAGGATGGAACCGGGCGTTTCAAAGTCAATGTCCTCACCCCTGTTGCGTTTCATTTGTCCTGGAGTTTAAGGACAGGCAAATAAATATTGCTGTATACAAGCACGTCAGCATTATGGGCGAGAAATTCATGTCAAACTACTGCAGCGAAAGGAGCAAGATCTATGAGAAAAGACTGTTGTATTCAAGCGTGAAGACTCTCAGACATTAATTAACAGATATGCAGCTGGAATCGGGATACGAGGTCACATTTCTGTCATACTCAGGTACAATCATCGATGCTGCTCTTCAGAGCAGGCAAACTTTGACACAAAGGTCTCACTAATGTTCGAGCAAGATTGCCTGGCTTGTGAGCCTTAACATCACCATATGCCTTCTGAAGGCAGAGAACCGTGGTGTTTGCTCAGGTACAAACAGCCTGCTTTTACAGCCAATTATTCTTCTCCCTGTGATCAGAAGCACCTACCAGCCGAGGGCTTTCGGATACCTCTGAGGAGCTGCGGAGGATCCCTGTTTATTTCTGTTCTGCTGCGCAGGGTGGCTTTGCACAGGGCCAGGGAGGAGCTGCTGCTGCTGGACGTGCTGCTGCTCTCCCCGTCAGCGTGCCGTCCCGTGAAGCCTGAAAGCAAAACGAGTTCACAAAAATACACAAAGAACAGCAGAAGCCCAACTTGGAGAGTGGTTTAATGTACCTGCTATTAACAGACCCACTATTACAGGTTACTACTCAGTGACCAACTATTTTGACGGTTAAACATACACAAAACTCTCTCCAGTCACACACATCCTCATCATGGGTTAAAGAGAGGCAACCTTACAGATAAGCAGGGACCAGTGGTTAAAAGCTGTCCATGCAGTCATTAGAAAACCACCACAACACAAGCAGTGCTCACCAGAGGCAGACTCCATGTGAGCCCCGTTTACTTTCAGTGGTGTCAGGACAACACGGGGCAGCATTACACCAGTCTTCTTCTTTTGTTTGGTTGTCTGCAGTCCAGGAAGAAACCAACAACAAAACAAAGGAACAAGGATGTTAAGGAGGGGTCACATAATCCTCTAAGCAGCACGTCCCTCAGCTCAAGAAGTACCTAGCTCCTAGGTGAAACTTCAGGTGGCATTTCGTTTATGAATAGCAGGGAATTCACAGTTACCTTCCTGTACACAATCCCTCCCCACTCTGCAAACTCCTCACCTACAGAGACAGCCTCGTAACTCTCTCCAAGGCACCGGTGACAGCCGGTCCCTGTCACGCTCACCCAGCCATCGCACACCAAGGAAAGCTCCCCTCGAGAGGCTTCGTGCTTCCCACGACTCCCACTTTTCCCCACCTGAGAGGCAGTTCTGTAGCTCTCCCTGGTCGCAGCGGGGCCCTTGCTCTGGGATTCAGTGGAACAGGAGGCGTTCGAGGAGGTTTCATCAAGAGACACTGAAAGAGACGGGCACTCGGTCAGACACCGAAGCAGCTCCCATAGCTTCAGATTAACGGCGTCAGACACTTACCATCGTTATCACCACTCACAGTGCTTGCTTCATTGGACTCGCAGCTCTCTGCGTCTGCTGTGTCCTCCAGCTCCTCCCCTTCGGGCACCGACAGGTTCCGAGACCACTGCAAGGCGTCCTTCTAAAGGGGCAAACACAACAGGGATGGCTGCAGCCCTCCCTCCCAGCCACTGCCACTTACACCAGCAGGAACAGACCATTCAGTGCTGATCATTTTTAAGCCTTTTTAAGCTTAATTTTTTTCCCCCCCATCTTTTCTACTTTAATCCCTGAAGCAGAAAGGTATTTTAAAGTATATTTGGGCTCCCAGTGAAACAGAAGTCACCTGAACCTTGAGCACGCTTCACAGACACCTCTTAGACGAGTAACTCAAACACGTCCAAAATATCCAAGGTTAATGTTTCATTGCAATTTTCTGCAAGCAAGCAGTTTCCATTAAGGAGAAGGATCTCATTCTCAACACAAAAGAAGAGGTAGCATCAGAGTAGCCAGATACTAAGGTAGTAAGCTTAAGAGATGTATTTCCTATTTGCACAACCAAAGCCATTTCAATTCCATCTGTTTCCAGCAACATACGGCAACTCAACCAAATCTTCTGACAGCAGAAAAAGAGATGCAAATGCAACACCTGAGATACCTCTCGTCTATCAGGCTGATATTTATCAGGGAATCCAACAGCACAAAACACCACAAAAGAAAAGCCTAAGACCAGAAGCATTTTCAACGTTTACCATTACTGGGACAATAACCTACAAATAAAAACGTTCCAGAAAGACCTCAAAATGCGAGGAAACTGGTGACAATAAATACACACAGAATGCAGCAGAACACAGAACAACCGACCAGAGCAATGAATACACACTCTCCTATCAAGATCTCACTCGTAGCTACAAGCCCTCGGACCAATTTAATTTACTGGGTGGTGGTGTTCCTCGTGGCTGCCAGAAAAGGAGCGAACGGAGCCGTTCCGATAAGCAGCCACCTGAGTCGGACACCAAGCGCTGGAGTAAGAGGCGTTATCTTGCTTGTCCAATTCAAGAAATAATCAGCTTCTTTAAAAAGGAATTTATCATATGTGGCTGAACACAGCTGCGAGGCTGCAATGAATTCCAGATGTTTTCACATGGCGGTCTCACACGTTCAGCTCCTCCGATGCTCTCACACGGCGATGGTTCAGTGCTCGGCTACATCAGAAGCAGAATTTGCACCTCGGCGAGGGCAGCAGCTTGGCATTTGCTCAGCACTTACCTTGAGCGTGAAGAGGCTGATGCGGCCGGGCAGTTTGTAGAAGAGCCCGTCGCCTCCCCTGGAGTTGGAGTGCAGCATCGCGTTGAGGCAGGCGAGGGGAGACGTGCCGCTGCAACGCAGAAAGGCAGAGACAGCGCGTTAGGAAACGGCCTCGTCAAGAAAACAGCGTTAGGAAAAGGCCTCAGCAAGAAAACAGCCCCAAGGAGCTGTGCAAACGGGCGTCGTTTTGGCTGGCTGGGGGGCAACGAGGATGGTCATTAACTCCAAGGGACGGGCACGTCGTTGCTGTTTTAATTTCTGACCTGTACGTCAGCCCTAACACATCACAGCGGAGCAACGGGCACAAAACAGGAAACGTTACGCCAATTTTAAAGTAAGGCTCGGCCATTTGTAGATGTTTTTAAGTTTTATTACCCAGTTTCCTCCCTTTCCCGGCTTGAAATTTATTTATTTATTATATAT